>NC_057940.1:3162854-3177854 GCF_018555375.3 Anguilla rostrata | reverse complement strand
TAAACAGCTGACTCAAGTGAACTGACCAAAATCGCGTTTGTACTGGGCAGCATTGATACAGCTCTCTGAGAGGCAATCAAACCTTCAAGCACAGATCCACTGCTGTGGATCTATTGATGTGTGTATGTGTTTGTGTGTGTGTGTGTGTATGCATGTGTGTGAGTTTGTGTGTGTGTGTGTGTGTGTGTGTATTTGTGTGTGTGTACAGTATGCGTGTGTGTGTGTGTGTTTTTGGTGTGTTTCTATATAGTATGTGTGCCTGTGCCTGTGCCTGTGTGTGTGTGGTTGTATGTGTGTGTGTGTGTATGTGTGTGCGTGTTTCTGTGTGTGTGTGCCTGTGTGTGTGTGGTTGTATGTGTGTGTGTGTATATGTGTGTGCGTGTTTCTGTGTGTGTGTGTGTGTGTGTGTGTGTGTGTGTGTGCAGCCCACAGCTCTAACTGCATATGTGTGATTATCTGAGCTCTCAGTGCCGCCCGTCTGTAGGCTGAGGGGTAGCGGAGCGTCTGTAGGCTGAGGGGTAGGGGAGCGTCTGTAGGCTGAGGGGTAGGGGAGCGTCTGTAGACTGAGGGGTAGGGTAGCGGAGCGTCTGTAGGCTGAGGGTAGGGACGTCTGTAGACTGAGGGCAGGGGAGCGTCTGTAGACTGAGGGCAGGAGCGTCTTAGATGAGGGGAGCGGCCTCTGTAGACTGAGGGGTAGGGGAGCGTCTGTAGACTGAGGGTAGGGAGCGTCTGTAGACTGAGGGGAGCGGCCCGTCTGTAGACTGAGGGGTAGGGGAGCGTCTGTAGACTGAGGGGTAGGGGAGCGTCTTTAGACTGAGGGGGAGCGGCCCGTCTGTAGACTGAGGGGTAGGGGAGCGTCTGTAGACTGAGGGGTAGGGGAGCGTCTGTAGACTGAGGGGTAGGGTAGCGGAGCGTCTGTAGACTGAGGGGTAGGGGAGCGGGGACGTCCGGGTGGCAGAATGTTCTGGCAGAGTGCCGCGCGGAATCGGGAGGCGGGGGAACGGCAGCGGACAGCGAGGACTCTCAGCACCCCGCAGCGCCTCGCCCAATCAGGCGGCCTCCAGCGGTGCTGACGCCTGTGAACGCCCCGATTGTCCCTGCGTGGAACAGCACTCCGGACTCAAAAGGGGAGGAGGGAGGGAGGCAGGAAGGGGGGGCGGATCTGTGGGCTCGGGGGAGGGGGGCGCGCGGGCGGGCGGGCGGGCGGGCGGTTGGTGGGGGGGGAGGAGGGGGAGGATGGGTAGTGTCTTCTTGACCCACTGGGCTCAAACATCCTCGCTATGTGCGGTTTAAATGCTTCCCAGGCTGGGAGCTGGAAGCGGAAGCCTCTGTTTAAAAGGCTCGTTAGGCCCCTCCCCCCTGGCCTATCGAGCCTTTTAAATGGAGGGGGAGGCTTCATATTGTATACAGAGGCAAAACGAGCACAATGACACCACAGTCTCCCAAATATTCTCTTTCTTTTTTTTTTTTTTTTGGGCCGGAAGGGAGATGTACACAAGCTCTGATTTATGCAGTGCCTCTGTCTTTTTTTTCCCCCTGTCAGCCAGCTACTGCTCAGTGACGAGAATAAAGATGAAAAAAAAAAAAAAGAACACAAATCCAAAGAGAAGCGGGTTCCCTGTGGAGGGGAGGGGGTGGGGGGGGGGACCAATGCGCTGGAAACAAGAACTCAAACAAATCCATCCAGCCGAAAATAAACAAATGCATTTTTTAAATCCCGCCGCTTTCGCTGCGGTTTCTACACCTTCAGCCGATAACTTTGTTCCCGCTTACAAAAGATGACAGACCACTCAGATCGCTTCAGTTAAAAAGAGTACATCGTTCAAAAGTTTCGTTTGTATTGACGGATGCCTAAAACCGTATTTAACAAAGGGACAATCGCTAGAGAGAGGAATTAGGCAGCTGCAGCACTGTGTAATTATCCAAACACAGCCCTGTGTACTATACTCTACGGTCTTACTTAACTCTGAGGTGAACAACGTTGCTGCTTAGCCCAGAAACCCAGACTTAATCCTCCCCATTCAACAGACACATTTGTACGAGTTTCCTGTTGAAAGTTATCTGCCAAAGTTTCTGATGCCTCACAAGCTTTATAATGTCTTGTCACTGCATGGAAAACCACTCTGAACAACCACCCCCCTCCCCCTCCCCCCAGCCCCCCCCGGCAAACAAAGCAAAAGCAGGCTGCATCTCAGGAACTTGCATGTGGAATTCCGTGAATAAGGTCATTGTTGGCTGCCTACTGTAGCTGGGAATGCTGCTGGAGGAATTCCGGTCCGGGTGAGTCACCAGCAGTACAAACAGGAATCTGCTGCCCTTGACCTGCCACCAGCCCTGAACCCCCAGCACAGAGCACTGCCAGCACAGAGCATCCAAAGCACAGAGCACCCACAGCACAGAGCACCATCCCTAAACCCCCAGCACAGAGCCCCCCCCAGCACAGAGCACCAACAGCGCAGAGCACCATCCCTAAACCCCAGCACAGAGCACCCACAGCACAGATCATCCATAGCACAGAGTACCCCCCAGCACAGAGCACCTCCAGTACAGAGCACCAGCCCAAAACCCCCAGCACAGAGTACCCACAGCACAGAGCACCACCAGCACAGAGCAGCCACAGCACAGAGCACCACCAGCACAGAGCACCATCCCTAAACCCCAGCGCAGAGCACCAGCAAAGAGCACCCCCCAGCACAGAGCACCAACAGCGCAGAGCACCATCCTTAAACCCCAGCACAGAGCACCCACAGCACAGATCATCCATAGCACAGAGTACCCCCCCAGCACAGAGCACCTCCAGTACAGAGCACCAGCCCAAAGCCCCCAGCACAGAGTACCCACAGCACAGAGCACCACCAGTACAGAGCACTGCCAGCACAGAGCAGCCACAGCACAGAGCACCACCAGCACAGAGCACCATCCCTAAACCCCCAGCAAAGAGCACACACGGCACAGAGCACCACCAGCACAGAGCACCAGCCTCAAACCCCCAGCACAGAGCACCATCAGCACAGAGCACCAGCCCCAAACCCCCAGCAAAGAGCACACACAGCACCGAGCACCACCAGCACAGAGCACCAGCCCCAAACCCCCAGCAAAGAGCACCTCTAGCACAAAGCACCAATAGCACAGAGTACCCCTAGCACAGAGCACCAACAGCACAGAGCACCCCCTGATTGTTCAGGGATCTATGAGTTTGTGTGATCTTCTCACAAGGCTCCAATACAGGGTTCCAGGCAAGCCACAGCGAAAGTGTGAGTAATCAGTTCTCTGGCACTAACTGGCACTGACCCTGGCACTTAGTTTCTCAGTAAAGAAAAAAAAATCCCCACCCTGTTAACAAATATTTTTTTTACGCTTGTTATCTGGCAGCAGGAGGGTAGAGCTCAAAATTGTTTCGAATCAAATTCCAAACCATTAAAAAAATTTACGCTGAGTAGTCCATCTCAGACAAGTTTTAAGTGGCAGTTGGACGTTACATTGACCAAAAAGTAGGGAAACTGAAGAGCACTACAACCGCCCCTTTCACTTAATCAAAGTCAGGACAGCGTTGCACAACAACACACTTTTTTAATTTTAAAATTGTACTGTCCAAATTGTGACTTCATTTAGGGAAAAAAAAAAAAAACGTGTCTGAAATGAACGAGTAACAGGATTCCAATCTGCTAAAATAACATTCTACAACCCACCAAGAGAAGAGACGAGGGGGGCAATGCATTCTGGGTATTGTACGAGGATTAGCTACCCATGAAACGGGTCACAAAACCACAAAAGCTTTTTCAGACGAGCTCTGTTCCTAGGTAATTAAAATACAAATGAAGAGCTAATCAAAATGGACACCCACTTCCTCACACCGAAAAGACGAGCGTGACAGAGCTGGTCAGTGACCTTGTCGCACAAGAGGTTTAAAAACATGAGCGCTATGAGCTATTCGTGCACCTATTAGCAGGAGTGCATGTATACTGTACACAATTTATGTACTTTAAAATGCAGTCAAAACAGAGCACCTGTCGACATTTACAGAACACAGAAACCGGCCTCATGGTTTTCCTCCCGTCCCATAATAATCTCTACGTCGGGTTTTCCCACGTACCATTGTTATCGTAAAATAGTCGCCCACATAAACTGGATAAACTGAGAGGACAGGAGCGCTCTTTTAAATAAATTGGTGTGCACAGGTGCCCCCCCCCCCCCTCCCCCACCACCCAGTGTAAACAAGGGGGACACAATACAAACCGAACACTTACAGGCCATCGCAATAAGGAACCCGCACAGCACAGCTAAATGTTTATTAGGAAACGTAGTGCAGCAGGTAAATGTTTTAAAGGAAAGGAAGCATTACATTTAAACGTTTAGGGAGGTGTTCCCCTTTAAGAAGCCATTTCTGGAAGGCTGTGAATCAAACACTCATCCCATGCAGCGCTTTACACACACACACACACACACACACACACACACATAAACGCTGTCTCACTCCTGTGACACTTCCCAGCACAAGATCTTCTTTCTTTACTTAAATGGCTTCTTTGTTTTCTTCTTCTTCTTTTCTTCTTATTTGTATTCTCTCACAATGAAAGGAGGAGGCAGGATGGGACGGGGGAGGGGGGGGGCAGGCGGGGGGACTGGGTAGGGTGGGGTGGAGGGGGGGGGCAGATGGGGGCAGGGAGGGTTGGAATGGACTGAAAGCGTACATATTTCATGGTATGCTTCTGGCTTTATAAAGTATGCAAGCGGCCCCTGTTTTGAAGGTCCATTTTTAGAGGAGCTGAATATGAGTCACGCAGCGTATCACCCGTGCTGGGAGGGGGGCGTCAGGCGGGGACGCCGAGGGCTGCGTCACTCGAACCCGCGCCGCGCCGAGTCGCACCACGTCCTCAACGCTTTCCCTGAACACTGTCCCTGAACACTGTCCCTAAACGTACTCCCTGAACACTGTCCCTGAACACTATCCCTAAACATACTCCCTGAACACTATCCCTAAACATACTCCCTGAACACTGTCCCTGAACACTATCCCTAAACATACTCCCTGCACTCTCCTGAACATTTTCCCTAAACGCCTTGCCTGAACACCCACCCTGAACACTTTCTCTGAACACTCTCCCTGAACACTCTGTCTGAATGCCCTCCCTGAATGCCGTCCTTGAACACTCTCCCGAACACTCTCTTCCTGAATTCTAACCCTAACCCTTCACGTAAATGGCAAATGGACTGCATTTAAATGGTAAATGGACTGCATTTATATAGCGCTTTTACAATTGATGCCTCTCATTCGCCAGAGCAGTTAGGGGTTAGGGGTTAGGTGTCTTGCTCAAGGACACTTCGACATGCCCAGGGTGGGGTTTGAACCGGCAACCCTCCGACTGCCAGACAATCGGTCTTACCTCCTGAGCTATGTCGCCCCTTGTAGAGCCGTTCCACGGAATGCATGCCAGACACCAGTCTCACTGATTACGCGGACCTCCTCAGAAAGCCGAATGAATGGGCGGTTTATGGGAAACCGCTGACTCCTCGGCCAATTGCGCCGCACTGCAGCTCGGTGGGGGGTCTTGGGGGGGCTCGGGGGGGCTCGGGGGGGCTCGGGGGGGGGGGGGGGGGGTCTGTCTTCACTCCCCAGCTCTGTGTCAGACCCGACAGCTTGTCTGGTCTGACGGGCTGCAGTCTGACCTGAGAAAAAGCGTGCACTCAGAAGAGGACGGGCCAATCAGACGCGTGCACTCAGAAGAGGACGGGCCAATCAGACGCGTGCGCTCAGAAGAGGACAGGCCAATCAGACGCGTGCACTCAGAAGAGGACGGGCCAATCAAACGCGTGCACTCAGAAGAGGACGGGCCAATCAAACGCATGCGCTCAGAAGAGGACGGGCCAATCAAACGCGTGCGCTCAGAAGAGGACGGGCCAATCAGACGCGTGCGCTCAGAAGAGGACGGGCCAATCAGACGCGTGCGCTCAGAAGAGGACGGGCCAATCAAACGCGTGCGCTCAGAAGAGGACAGGCCAATCAGACGCGTGCACTCAGAAGAGGACGGGCCAATCAAACGCGTGCACTCAGAAGAGGACGGGCCAATCAAACGCGTGCGCTCAGAAGAGGACGGGCCAATCAAACGCGTGCACTCAGAAGAGGACGGGCCAATCAGACGCGTGCGCTCAGAAGAGGACGGGCCAATCAGGACGCGTCGCGCTCCAGAAAGATCGGGCAATCAGCGCGCGTCGCTCAGAAGCCGGCGCCAATCAGACGCGCAGCTCAGAAGAGGACAGGGCCAATCAGACCAGCGCGCTCAGAAGAGGATGGGCCAATCAGAACGTTTCGCTACCAGAAGAGGACGGGCCAATCAGACGCGTGCGCTCAGAAGAGGACGGGCCAATCAGACGCGTGCGCTCAGAAGAGGACGGGCCAATCAGACGCGTGCGCTCAGAAGAGGACGGGCCAATCAGACGCGTGCGATCAGAAGAGGACGGGCCAATCAGACGCGTGCGCTCAGAACAGTCCCTCGCCAGCTTGACACTCAGCCCATTAAACACAGGGAGGCTGAGTAAGAGGCCACACCCCTCCCGGTAATTAGGAGTTCTCTCTGGACGTTCTAATCTCAGCTGTCCCCGGAGTTACCTTCAGCAGGCCTGGCTTCTGTTCAGCACAAACACAGCTCATGTTTACCTGCATATTCTCAGCGGAAGGCCTGAGTCACCAAAAAGGCCAGTAAATGGAAAAGAAAAACCCACGCACTCTGGTGTGTACCATAATGACCAAAATGACCATAAACTTTCCTCTCACACCCAAAGAAAAAAAAAGAAAAATAGATTTTTTTATGAAAAAAAAATTACACATTTGCACTGTTTTGGTGCTATGGTGTTTATTTGGCAGGTGCTGATATATTTGTATTACAAATAGTGTTTTATGGAGATTTATTTTCCTGTTGCTTTTCGTCATGTGACCACGAGAGCCACAGAAAGACGGTAACGGATAAAATGTAGGACTACGTTTTTTTTGTTTTCAAGTGCAGGTACTGTAAAAGGGCTTCAAGCGAAATGAAATAAAATCAAACAAACAACACCACCATTGAAAAGGGAAGTAATTTCTGAGAAACCCTCTCGCATAAAAAACCATATTAAAATGTGATCAGTGTAGACGTGATAATCACAAGGTCTTCTCTAACCGAGACAAACACGCTCCCTCCCTTCTTATAATAGAACGAGAAGTCCCATATTTCACACCGTAGAGTTTCTTTAGCAGAGTCCTGACCCGGTCCGATCATTCTCAAGAGGTGTCAGCTTTACAAGGTTTTTTTTATTCATGTTTTTATTTTATTTATTTCTATACTTATTAAACGGAAGAAACTGCGGTAAAGAGAACTTTGTTCAATAAAGAGAGAGAGCTGCCAGAGCAGGATGGCTCCTGAGATTAAAGATGGAGACTTCTTCTCGACTCTTATCTAAAATATGGATCTCGTCCAGGTGAGCTCAGGCACAGTAAAAAAAAAAAAAAAAACAGCAACCGTAACCATGGCAGCATATATTTACGGGCAGCCAGGAGATGAGAGGGAATATTCAGCAAACACTGGTGACTAAAGATGTGCAAGGCGTAAGGCGAGGTTTTAGTCGAGGGGGTGAAAGTTACCTCTCCGTAATGACAGATCCATTTGTTTCACGCAGAGATGGGACCACAGTTATGATGTAACTTCCTGTCTGAGGCTTCCGGAATGTTATTTAAAATGCTGCAGTTGTCTTGTTCGGGCCCAGAAGCTGCCACGGGCATAAACACTCTCCGCAAGTCCTTTAGGGCCAAAGCTATCCCCGGGCCACACAATTCAGCTTTTAAAATGTTTTTTTATAAACAGTTTTTTATTTGTACAGTATGCCCCAGACTCCCCTTCTGTGATTGGTTGTGGTCCCCTGCCAACCCCCACTCTCCCTCCCTCCCGACCCCCACCCCCATCCACAATTGCACCTGCCACTAACCTCCTTCCTTCCCAGTCCATGCTCTGTTCTAACACCCCCCCCCCCCCCGCCCCCCACGGTCCACACTTAGTTCCAGCACCCCCCCCACCTGCACCCCCCCCCGGTCCATGCTTCGTTCCAACACCACCCACCCCCACCCACCTAAGTCCACACTCGGTTCCAATATCCCACCCACCCACGGCCTGCATTCTATTCCAACACCACCCCAGCTCCACCCCCCCCCCACCCACCCACGGCCTGCATTCTATTCAAACACCACCCCAGCTCCCCCCCCCCACCCTCCCCCAGTCTGCACTCTGTTCCAGTAACCCCCCACCCCCGGCTCGCACCACCCAGACTTTTCACACCCCCTGCATGTTTAGGGCCAAAACCCTACAGCTGGCTGGACTGATGGAACGGAGCGAAACTCAGTGCGTGTTAAACTGCAGATGTTTGGGAAGAGCTTCGGAAAAAGCAGCGAGCGCCCGACACCGGAGTTGGTCAGCCCTAACTGGGAGCGTTTCTCTCTCGCCGCACGGGCCAGTGTGAGTCTCTCGCGTAAACGGACATGTCCAGCGCCGCCGCTCTACTCGACAAGGACGCTCACGCGTGCGTCCTACAGGTCGGCCGCTCGCTCTCTCAGATGCCGGCGTCATCGATCCCAAAATGGTAACCCGACACCGAGTTTTTTCGCTCCGTCCGTTCCTCACGATGATAACGGCTAAAAAATAGGCAGCAATAACGTTTTTTTTTTTTTTTTTAAAAAGGTAGCGACGGCGTTTTGAAAGAAATGGTCTTTGAAAGCGGAACCCCTCTGTGTGCGCAGGGTCTCCACCATCTTGCGTTCCACCCATTCTGTTATTGATCCCCCTTCAGGAGATAATGACTTTCTTCCCTGTAATATATTTAGGACTTTCGATGCGGGGGCCCTTCTTGGCATGACCTATATTCATTGTCATTGTCAAGATGAAAAAGTAAAAAAAAAAAAAAAATGGTGCCCCGAAAACAACAAATGGCTTTTTACCAGTCTTCATTTTAATCAAAGAGCCTTTTTATTGCACTTTAAGATGTGTGCGCTTTCTGCTTGGTTTCACAGAGGCATCATGAATATTTACGCCCGACGGCTGAAAGCGACGAAGACGTAATCATATTTCAGACCACTGAAGGAGAGATGAGTCGCTCGGGCCCGACAGCGTCGTCGGTGAGCTGGCCCCGATCCTCCGGCAAACCGCCCAGAAGCGAGCGGACAGGTTTAGACATCGGCTGAACCGCGGTGCCGATCCATCCCCCACAGATCATAATAGGAACACCAAATCACATTTGAGAAATCCCTGGACCCTTTCCTTCTCTACCTCGCTCTTTCCTGAGAAGCAGTAATTGAAATGGCAATAATGATGCATCCATTACAACATTCAAATCTTCTGAAAAAAAAAGAAAAAAATTTGACACGACGAGAGCTCTTTAGGATATTGCTGTTTGAAGGAATGTTGATTTCAGATTTGAGTACCGGATGAATATGGTACGTTTCGAGCTAAAGTGATCAACTCACTTAGAGCTTTACTTATGTATTTGGCAATCGATTCTCTGGAAATGGGGAGGAATTAGGGTGTGGAGTGAGGTCCCCCCTAAGAATATTTCCCAAAACAACTGCCTGCTTCTCAGAAAGTCCCAGAGAACATTGCAGGAATTAGCGTTAGACAGGGTTTTTTTCCAGCTTTACGGCCATTCTCGTTCATTTTCGGGGAAAAGCAACATTCTGAAAATGAGTACAATTCTAAACAGCAATTCCGCATAAGGCATTACCACGCCCTGATAAACAGCCGCCCAAATGTACCCACCACATGACGCTACCAGCGAGCGTGCCTTGGAAATGGATGGACCTTTTGCTTCTGACCTTCGCAGGAACATTCACGGAATGATAAACGTAATGTTCCGACCGCTATACAGAGAATCTTATCGTAAATGTTATCGTCTCGCTGACCGAAGCGGAATCTAGAACGTTCCCCGATGGCGTTGATATATTTCTGTGGCGCTCGGTGCTGCTTTGCATGTTGCATAGCTTTCGTCCCATCCTCCGTATTTTCCGTTCATTGCCTCCATTTACACAGCTGGATACACACTGAAGCAATGCCAGGTTAAGTACCTCTCTCAAGGGTGCAACGGCAGAGTCCTACCGGGGAATCAAACCTGCAACCTTTAGGTTACAAGACCAGGGTCCTCATTCACAAAACCTTTCTTGAATTATTCTTATTTTTGTTCGTAAAAATGTTCCTACGAAAAACCGGAATGGGATTCATGACACATGTGCAGACCTTTTGTTTTTGTGCGTCCCCCAGGTGTATGAGATGATGAATGCTGACTGTTTGTAAATGTCATGCAAAAACCCTGCTCATGTGATTAGCATAAGGAAACAGCCATGAGCAAGTAAGTACGGATAAGAAAAAAATGATGAATACCAAAACGTTCGTGGAAACGTTCTTACATGCAGTTTACAATCAAATGTGATCATACGCACGTTTCCTGAATGAGGCTCCCAGTTCGTTACCCATTAAACTAAACAAGCATACCACACCATAACATACCAGTGTGGAAATTTGAAACATTAATTAGACTTCATGGAATCAAACGTGGTGTTTTTTTCCCCACGACATACTGTCTGTTGACAACTTTAATGTTTGCATGAGATCAGAAAAGTGACTCTGAATTATGAACATTTATGTCATAAACAGTTCTCATATTGTTATATATCTCATATTGATGCCGTTTTCATATTTTTTGTATAAATCAAGTGATTAATTAATGATTCACAAATACTATGTATACATTGTAAGTACGTATTCTTTCTGTTTTTCCAAACCTGAGTCCGAAGCTGTATCTAAAGGTGCTGTATATGATAGTGTCCTTTAATGTGAAAATCAAACTTTATCGACAGCGTCTTTCAAATGACAGCCAACTAGACAGGACAAGCACAAAAACGGAGAAACAACAGGGGAGTTTGCGTCGCAGCGAGGGTGATATCACAGAGTCATACGAGAGGGCAGACGATACCTCGTCAATAACGTTTCCAGCGCGAGATCGAGTGAAAGCAACAAGGCCATCCATACCGTTACCGAGCGCAATCCTTACCGTTACCGAGCGCGATCCATACCGTTACCGAGCGCGATCCATACCGTTACCGAGCGCGATCCTTACCGTTACCGAGCGCGATCCTTACCGTTACCGAGCGCGATCCTTACCGTTACCGAGCGCGATCCATACCGTTACCGAGCGCGATCCTTACCGTTACCGAGCGCGATCCATACCGTTACGAGCGCGATCCTTACCGTTACCGAGCGCGATCCTTACCGTTACCGAGCGCGATCCTTACCGTTACCGAGCGCGATCCTTACCGTTACCGAGCGCGATCCTTACCGTTACCGAGCGCGATCCATACCGTTACCGAGCGCGATCCATACCGTTACCGAGCGCGATCCATACCGTTACCGAGCGCAATCCTTACCGTTACCGACGCGCGATCCTTACCGTTACCGAGCGCGATCCATACCGTTACCGGCGCGATCCATACCGTTACGAGCGCAATCCTTACCGTTACCGAGCGCAATCCTTACCGTTACCGAGCGCGATCCATACCGTTACCGAGCGCAATCCTTACCGTTACGAGCGCGATCCATACCGTTACCGAGCGCGATCCATACCGTTACCGAGCGCAATCCTTACCGTTACCGAGCGCATCCTACCGTTACGAGCGCGATCCTACCGTTACCGAGCGCGATCCATACCGTTACCGAGCGCGATCCATACCGTTACCGAGCGCGATCCATACCGTTACCGAGCGCGATCCATACCGTTACGACGCCGTACGGCGCGATCCATACCGTTACCGAGCGCGATCCTTACCGTTACCGAGCGCGATCCTTACCGTTACCGAGCGCGATCCATACCGTTACCGAGCGCGATCCATACCGTTACCGAGCGCGATCCATACCGTTACCGAGCGCGATCCATACCGTTACCGAGCGCGATCCTTACCGTTACCGAGCGCGATCCTTACCGTTACCGAGCGCGATCCATACCGCATTATACCGAGCGCGATCCTTACTTACCGAGCGATCCACGCGAGCGCGATCCATACCGTTACCGAGCGCGATCCATACCGTTACGAGCGCGATCCATACCGTTACCGAGCGCGATCCATACCGTTACCGAGCGCGATCCATACCGTTACCGAGCGCGATCCATACCGTTACCGAGCGCGATCCATACCGTTACCGAGCGCGATCCATACCGTTACCGAGCGCGATCCATACCGTTACGAGCGCGATCCATACCGTTACCGAGCGCGATCCATACCGTTACGAGCCGATCCGACGACGATCAACGGGAGTCAGGCGCCTGACATTCGACTCTGCGGCTTTAACTGGGGAACGCGGTTTTGCGAATAATCTGCGCGATGATAAATACGTTTTTATTTTTTCGCGAAAGACGAACGGGCCACACTATCTGCGGCCCAGAGCCCGTGCTGAACCGAGGGGCGAGTTCTGATATATGCAGTGTTTATTTTTGTTGAAATAGTCTGGGCTTTTCTTTAGAACATAACTGTGCTGTGTTAATAAAGGGCGTGGCGAGAAATAAGTGGCGGAATAAGTGCGCTGTTCGGTCAGGCTGCCGGTGAAAAAATCTCTCCTAATTTCAGCCCGACGGCGCACGTATCAGGCCATCGGTGCGCTCGCAGTCACACTGACCATGTTTTTCCCACTGTAATCATTTCCTGTGGTCTCAGCTTGTTATTTATTCTGTATGAGTTATGAAAAGTGCTTTTAAAAATTTTTTTTTTACTTTTAACACTGCGGAGCATACGTCAAAAGAGGCTTCTGATCTTTCGTTTTATTTGTTTTGGTCGGGCTAATGTGAAAACACAATGTCAGGCATCTGTTAACGGCCTCAAAAATGGGGCTGAACCAATCGGGTCAAAGCGTCACAAGATCACATGTTCCTGGTGTTAAAAAAAAAAAAGGTCACACCAAAAATGGGCCAGAGGAACCTGGTGGCTTTTTTCTAAAGGTCACATGGTCGGGTATAAATAAAAAGCTCGCTCGGACGGACACGGTCGGAGGTCACCAAAGCCTCTTTCTCGCTGAGGTAATTAGAAACGAGCAGCTCTCGGGAAAGAGAGGCGTCCTTTAAAGCCGTAACCGAGTTTAACGCAGGCGGATTATTAAAGTTGCGAGGCTGACTGTACGGAGCGCCGGTACCCAAATATAAACACAGAAAGGGGGGGGGGGGAGCTAAACGCTCGAAGGCACTGTTCTGGCAGGGCATAATTTATTCAGAAACCCTACACCTGAAGTACCGCTATTTTCGTCCGATGCACCCCGCGGTAAATCCCTCCGACTTCTGTTCATTTGTATTCAGCGACGGAAACTTCAGCTCGGCGCCATGCGACGATTGATCGCATCCTAGGGAGATGAAATAAATAAATAAATAGATAAATAAATAAATAAATAAATAAATAAAGCCACACGAATCCCCGTCGTGAAGACAAGCCAAGTGCTTTACAAGTAAGATTTAATTTCTCAACATGGATGTCGACATCCTGTTGAAACCTTGTTATGCCTCAATATGGCGTTATCTGCAATTTATCTCTATGGCGGTGAACCGCCTGCCCCCGCCAACCCCATACCCCCCCCCCCCACGCCCATTTCCGCCAACCCCCCAACCCCCCCCCCCACCTTCCCCCCAACCCCTCAGATCTTACCTTGGAAAATATATGGAACGATATGAAAAAGAAGCGGTATGGAATACAGGATGAATCCCTGGGAGTCTCGAGGGACGGAAGCAGGGCGAGGGAAAGGAAAAGCTAAAACCACGATGTAATAGTCTGAGGAGAGAGAGAGAGAGAGAGAAATGGTGGTTTACCGGGTCTCACGGACTACGGGGACTGTGATGTCCCACACGCTCCCGGTATCTTAGCGGGTGAAGCCCATTGCGTTCAGGGACACAGTCGGCTGGGGGAATGAACGTGTGAACGAAATGAACGAAAGGCATGTAGTACAGTCTAAGAAAATGCGGCCTGCAAGTTTGTTGTTGATGTTTTGTCTTTTAAAAAAAAAAAAAAAAAAACTTTTTGTCTACTGTGGGTACACGAGAAACTACGTATATGGTGTAACGGAATAAAAATATAAAAAACCCCGGTCAAGGAGAAGGACGTAATTCAATACACTGTGCCAGATTGATGCACAATCTGTTCGAGTTGATCACGCACTGCAGGCAAACTGCACTGTTGCTGGTAGAATTGTGGCGGGGCGCATACTGTATTTAGGAACGTTCTAGAACCGTCTGGTAAAACGATCCGGATCTACATCCACCTAAATTGTGGTATCAAACACAAATATACCAAACACAATCTGGGACAAATAAATGATAAATATCTTCTTTTTTTTTTTTCCTCCCAAAGTGGAGGCAACCTTGACACTGGGCACTCTCCCCTTTTATGCCAAGTGTGCGATATGCCCATTTGTGTGCCCTTTGGTTAAAAAAAATATGATATTTTTGTACTGTTATTGTTGCTGTCATTTATTTTAGTTCATATTCTGTGCGATAACTGGGTGTCATAAACCCCTAGTTTTCCCCTAGGCCCTTCACTTCACTTTGAGCACCTGCCCCTCAGAAGGCCCGTCTGTACGAGCCCTGCACACCGAGTTTGGCCCTCCTCCATTTCAAGCGCAGCGACCTCAGACAAAGCGGGCTCTTCTCATAGGTACGCTAGCACACAGAGCCTGTAGCCTGCTATGGCTGCGGATCCTCTCGTTGCTAGCGTGCGGCTGTGGAGGCAGCGCACGCTAACCTCAGCGTTCAAACTGCGAGCACACGTCGGGGTAACACCATTGCAAAAAAAAAAAAAGAAAAAAAAAGAAACGGTTTAACTCAAAGAGCTCGGAACTGAAGCGTCTGCAACCCTGCACCAATTTCCCAGAAAGCACGGTCAGAGGAGGATCTCAGCGGGCTAGCGCAGACGCTACAGGAACAGAACCGCTGACCTCACTCTTGTGCCGCTTCCAGTAAGAA
>NC_057940.1:2960354-3160354 GCF_018555375.3 Anguilla rostrata | reverse complement strand
CTTTCACCGCGGCTGCTCGCCCGAGAGAAGCTCGCTGATTGCGGCGCTATTCACTCGAGATTACAGCGCGCCGCTCCTGGAACAGCCTTTTTTTTCGCGGAGAGACGCAATCAGCGTTTCCATTTTTAATAACCCAGGTGTTTCTGGCTCCAAACTCAATGTTTTTTTTTTTTTCTGACTGTGCTGCAATCAAAGAAATGGCTGCCAAAGGTTATATCTGCAGTCTAATGCGTTCCCCCCCCCCCCCCCCATCTCAGTTTAAAAAAAGAAAAAAAAAAAACAATTTCTTTAGAACTGGCGTCACATCCTGTGACAGAGCAGAACTTTCTTTTTGGTAAAAAAAAAAAAAAAAAAAGAAGAAAAATAATTTCTTGTACATTTGAAGTATCCGTGCTGCAAAATTTACATATCTATGTGCCTAGAGGCATAAAATCAAGTCAACAGACCTGCAATCAACCCCCCATATTTGTCACATGAACCCCTGTGAAATGCTTGGGAAAAGGGTGCACAGAAACCAAGCACAGTACGTTTCCATCATGAAATCCTCAAATGACATCAATGGATTTACAAAAAAAGAGAGGCATTTTTTAATCAGTGGTCACATAGATGACAAAGGATCATTCTACGTCCTTTTAAAGGTCATATTACACACCACAGACGTTTATAATCAATAGGAATGATATAGCAATCACTCATATTGACTTATTTCCACAGTATGAGGAATTGTTTATATATATATATATAAAGTGTGTGTGCGCGTGTATTTGTGTGTGTGTGTGTTTGTGTGTGTGTGTGTGCGCATTTCAGTTCAGCAGATACATTGCATTGCAAACACTTGGACGCATTATAGCTGATTCATGGCGATGTAGAATGCTCAGTATTATTTGCAAGTACAGTATGATGCTCTTCATTCAGTATTAATGAAACCATTACCAACATATTAGCGATCTGTTAATGGTTTCCACGAGGCCTGCCACGGGGAGTTTGGCTCACGAATCCACAAACAACAACTACAGCGTTGTCATTTTATCTATTTATTTATTTTTTACTGGCACAGCTGCTAATACCTGCTTCTCATAAAAAGTGTAGCGATTGGAATTCTGGGATTTGCCTGTCATACGGAATGACTGGGAAGCACCCCCCCCCCCCCCCCCCCCCACCTCACCCCACCTCACGATCCACACTGTCTGTTAGCCTCAGATCCAGTCACTAAAAGGCACATCCAACTACCCGGGGACAGAGAGCACACAGAATCCCAGCTTCACGTCACTGAAACCTCACTACTGTCTGTCTGTCATGCAGGTCACGGCATTACCACAAGGGGAGGGGAGGGGGGGAAAAGAGATTTTATATGTATATATATATTTCAACAGCATCTGCACAGTAAATCAAAGCATTTGGAAAAATAAGAAAGAACAGCACTCCCAGGCGTGAAATAAATTGAACAGGAAAGTAATTAGAGACAGAAAATTAAGCACAGCGAACAGATAAACAAGCTGCATAACCTATGAGTCAGGGATGGCTCTGTTTTGTATGTAAATGTCTGCCGTTCAAAAAAAAAAAACACGCTTTCCTTTTAAAACGTACTTAACCTCTCCAAGCTGAAAGCAGTAGGCCCTGTTAACCCCCCCACATCAGCAGGATGCATTCATTTGGGATCTCCATCTTGCCCAAAGCCAAATTCTACCTGTGTATTCCACAGCGCATAGTAATGCGCTTTTTAACCACCACCACCCCCCCCCTCCCCGAATTTACAGCGCACTCCTGCCGAGAGAACATCCTTTTAACTTTTAACAGACACTGAGCGCGCCTCTCCCTTCAGGTGCATGAAAGAGCGAAAAGCATTTAAAAAACCCGGAAAAACACGAGCCCCCTTCCTGCTGACACAGCTCCCGCTTGCAGAGCGTGCGCGCCGTCCCGTACGTATGGCGCCCGCGAGCCCGCCGGTCGGCCAATCCCGCCAGTCCGCCGGTCCGTCAGGGGAACAAGCTCGTTAAAATGAGATTACGTTCAGCGAAATCTCTCTTTTTTATTTAATAAGTGTTAGGAGAGTTCATATGAGTCCACGCTGGATGGAATGGTAAAGTGTTGAGCTGAGCATTTTGGTGTGCCCCTGACATTACTCTATGTGTAGAAGAAACATCAGGCATTAAGCATCAGTGATGTCCATCCATCCATCCATCCATTATCTTTACCCCACTTATCCTGGGCAGGGTCCATCCATTATCTATACCCGCTTATCCTGAGCAGGGTCCATTCATTATCTATACCCGCTTATCCTGGGCAGGGTCCATCCATTATCTATGCCTGCTTATCCTGAGCAGGGTCTATCCATTATCTATACCCGCTTATCCTGGGCAGGGTCCATCCATTATCTATGCCCGCTTATCCTGAGCAGGGTCCATCCATTATCTATGCCCACGTATCCTGGACAGGGTCCATCCGTTATCTTATACCCGCTTATCCTGGGCAGGGTCCATCCATTATCTATACCCGCTTATTCTGAGCAGGGTCCATCCATTATCTAAACCCGCTTATCCTGGGCAGGGTCCATCCATTATTTATGCCTGCTTATCCTGAGCAGGGTCCATCCATTGTCTATGCCCACTTATCCTGGGCAGGGTCCATCCATTATCTTATACCCGCTTATCCTGGGCAGGGTTCATCCTTTATCTATACCCACTTATCCTGGGCAGGGTCCATCCATTATCTATGCCCGCTTATCCTGAGCAGGGTCCATCCATCATCTATACCCGCTTATCCTGGGCAGGGTTCATCCATTATCTATACCCGCTTATCCTGGGCAGGGTCCATTCATTATCTATACTCGCTTATCCTGGGCAGGGTCCAGCCATTATCTATATGTGCTTAACCGGAGCAGGGTCCATCCATTATTTATACCCACTTATCCTGGATAGAGTCCATCCATCATCTATACCCGCTTATCCTGGGCAGGGTTCATCCTTTATCTATACCCACTTATCCTGGGCAGGGTCCATTCATTATCTATACCCGCTTATCCTGGGCAGGGTTCATCCTTTATCTATACCCACTTATCCTGGGCAGGGTCCATCCATTATCTATGCCCGCTTATCCTGAGCAGGGTCCATCCATCATCTATACCGGCTTATCCTGGGCAGTGTTCATCCATTATCTATACCCGCTTATCCTGGGCAGGGTCCATTCATTATCTATACCCGCTTATCCTGGGCAGGGTTCATCCATTATCTATGCCCATTTATCCTGGGCAGGGTCCATCCATTATCTATGCGCGCTTATCCTGAGCAGGGTCCCTCCATTATCTATGCCCACTTATCCTGGGCAGGGTCCATCCAGGGGGGTCCATCCAGGGGTGCTGGAGCCTATCCCAGCATGCATTGGGTGAGAGGCAGGAATACACACTCAACATGCCGACAATCTATCGCAGGGCACACACACACCGTTCACTCACACACTCATTCCTACACTTTCAAACCAACAGAAAGCCCCACAGGACAGCTACAGTAGGAGAGACCGACTGAGAACGTCTCATCAGAATCGGTGTGACTAAATAATGAGCTATTTTAAGACGTGCATAGAACGCCGTCAAATTATTATCATTTTGCATTATGAGCCTGTCATCTTGAAATAGAGAGGCTAGCATCAAACATAATGAACGATAATGATCATTTTGTCTGTTACAAATGGGATCTTGAATGAATATCGGAAACATCATAACCAGGGCCAGGGCGCTAATTTTCGTTTTTACTGCTACGTGTCTCGACGTGTTTTTATTTATTTATTTATCTATTTATTTATTTTAAAGTAACATTCGGCGCATTCTCTCCTCGTCAAACGAGCGTATCAGCTGAACACCGGCCTGTACTGGGAAAGGGCCCATATTCTGCTCAATGAAGTTAGCGGTTACAGGGGTGAAAAAGCATTTCTGTATGGGGAGCACTATTTTATAATACACACAGAATAACAGACAGCAATGACAGGGTCACTCGATTGCAATCCATTGAGCGGTTTTTAAAAAAAAATGAGGCGAGATACTTCCTTCAGACATTACCGCGTATGATCTGCAGATCATACCCAGAAGCGCCGGCTCTCGCGCGGCTATCCTCAGCGTTGTGAACCCACAGTCCTGAAATGTTTTTCACCGTTTTTTAAATTTTTTTTTTTAAGAATCGGAGTGAATCCTCAGAGAAGGTTGGCGATGACATCATCCACAGGGGTACCAAACATGAGCATTTAATACCCCCCCCCCCCACATCTTACATGGCTACATTGTATGAAAAGGCCAGATAGCAACAGACATGAGATTAGCCAAAATGACTTAGCTGTGTTTTGTCCTTACTATCTTTATTTCGGAGAGAACACCTGACCAGCATTAATATTTCTGCTCTGACCGAAATAAAATATGCCAAAAACATATTTTGAAATAAAATATTTTTAATCAAGATACTGCAACATGTAACAACATAGGGGAGAATATGAAAGCCGCAGCCATTTTAGATACCCCAGCTATGTTTATACACAATGCATCGCAGCACCTCCTGTCTCTGTACGGATACTGACACACAGAAAGGTGAGAGACAGTCCTTTCCCATCGTCAGCTCAGCGAGTGTGAGTCTGGTGCTAGCGCTCATATCTTAACGTCCCGCTATCTTCTCGATCCCGTTTGAATTCATCACCGTGCATTATTACTATTAAACAGATGCTAATGGACCTCTGTTCTCAATTTCGCTAATGCCCGCCTCATTAATTATGCATAAGAAATACCTTTCTTTTGGTCGAGGGGTGGGGGTGGGGGGGTTGCCAAGCGAGCGCCAAATTGCTTCCCGTGCCCCGTAAGGCTCATCTTGCGGTGTTTGACTGTTTCATAAATGATCCTTTTGAAAAGAAAAAAAATATTCTTTGTGAGCATATTTTAACAAAAAAGGCACCAGCCGGCTTTCTCGTCTAATTCGCGAACGTGGTCTCGTTTTATTTGTCCACCGCCATTGCCAATTTAGTGACATCCTCTGGAAATGATTATTCCAAGGTAATGGTGTTTACTATGAGGGATCATGTGACTTGTTGCCATGAGCTGAGGCCCACTTTAGGCTTAACGGCAAGGACACAGAAGAAGAGAGAATAAGAAAATATGACTGTTATCATTGCAATCGTGATTCAAACACATCGGCACAAATGTTGCGGTGCACTGGTAGGTTGTTGTCTTTTCATATTACGTACAGATAAAGTGTCACTTTAACAATAAATAATAATAATACATAACGGTGTCCCTTAATAATAAATTAATTAATAAATAAAAAGTCTTAGAAGGCTGTAGTGTCTGCTTAATTGAAACTGCAGGCATGAGTCCACTTACCTTGATGTAAAGGCAGCCCTCCAGGACTGGAGTTAAACCTGCAGACACTGCGGCCCTCCAGGACTGGAGTTAAACCTGCAGACACTGCGGCCCTCCAGGACTGGAGTTAAACCTGCAGATACTGTGGCCCTCCAGGACTGGAGTTAACCTTGAAGACACTGTAAACATGTGATATTTATTTTTGGGCTTCAAAGTACACTTAAAAATCATAACAATAAACTACATGGTAAATGCCCCCTCCTTCAGTTAAATTAGTCCCTTAAGGAACATTAATTAACATTAAAGGAAACCTCAGCCTCATGGAGAGTGGGCAGTAATGTAAGAACAACAGATGGAAAAGGTTTGGAGGTCAAAAGGTCATGTGAAGAATCCTATAATGTGAAAATCCTAATGAAACACAAGAGGAACATACAGTTCTGATAAATAGCACGTTGGGAAGAAGTCACAAAAAAACCCACATTGTTGGATATTGATTGCTCAACCGCCACCATCTGTTCATTTTAATTCCAAGCCATGATCTTGATAGATGTAAACATTTACGAGGCATGTTTTTTGCCTGAATGTTTATCAGACGATTTGGGGGTATTTTTCAAGAGCTGCGTTTTTCAAAGAAAAGAAAAGAACAGTGAACAGCTCATTAGAGAGTGACTGATGACTGTCTTTCCTGCGAGCCCAATGTTATAATGGCATCTTTGGGAATGCCTGGCATGCTAAATTTGTCTTCCAATTTCCCCTTGAAATACACACATGCAGAAAACATGATACCATCGCTAAAGACAGAGGCCTTATCTGCGACTGGCTCACATCAATAATGCCAGAATCCTGACGATCCATCTGCGGTGTGTGTGTGTGTGCGTGCGTGCGTGTGTGTATATGTGTGTGTGTGTTGGTTTTCGAGGGGGATGGGGTTAGGGAAAGACAAATTTCATTATTGGAAGTCTGAGTGTAAGTGAACACACAATGCAAAAAATAAGACAAGAGAATTAGTCAGCCTTCTGAAACACCAGTCTGAGAATGAATGCTAATTGCGACATAAAAATGTCATTCTGGATGAATGGAGAATCTACCGCTCTTTGTGCACAGAGTTAATTGTCATTTTTTATTCACATATTTTTTTAACGGCAGTAGTAATATGCATTTCTTTTGTTTCCCGTAAAGAAGTGAAAACTTTGTACAAATACCGTCTCTGCCATGACAGACCTGAGGGCATACTTTTGTTACACAAGTAACGCGATTGTATGAAATTAAATGAAATAATACAATTTCATGCGTGTGTGTGTGTGTGTGCGCACCACCCTCTCCCTGCCCCATCCAACCCCCCCCCCCACCCCCCTCCCCCCCCAAGAAGCATGATTAGCTCTCTGCAACAAACTAAAAAAGAAAAAAGAAAAAAGAAATCCAAGAAAGTTTAAGGGCTCAGGATTCAATTAAGATCTGTCCTTAAAAAATCTGACTTATACTGCCGGTATAAATTTCACAATTGTTTTCTTCGCAAACACAGTCAAATGACTTTTGGCGATGACTGAACTTGCTAAACTATTTGAAGGGGGTGGGGGGGGTGGGGGGGGGAACCCTGTCTCTTACGAATATTTCTGGGACAAATTCTGGATAGAACTACTGTAGCTTGGAGGTGCAGTGGTGGAAAAATCCAGGTTCAGATAGTAAAAGTTCCTCCTCAGTATTTTTCTTCCAAGCACCTGGATTTGCTAACTGGCACAGTTCTTTGGCTAGAAGGTAGAACTAATTTGGGGAAATCAGCTGGCATTTAGTTCATTGGCAGAAGACACACACGGCAGGACTTTTACTTTCTGACCCCTGAACTTTCCACCTCCATGCTTCAGAGCTCAAGTTTACTGCTTTATAAGTCTTTATCTTTTTCTTTTTTCTTCTTTTACACTTTCATTCCTTTCCTTTTTTCTCCCATTTTATGCAATCATTTAAAAAAAATGTTTTTAACTGCAATTTTTTGTCTTTTATTCCCTGTGTAAAGCAGAATTGCCATGGTGTTTTAAAGGCGCTATATAAACAACCTTCCCATGCCTTATCTAAAGTTAGGAGCAACAGTGTCCTAAATTCTGTAGAGGGAGGAGAGCTGTCCGAATTCGGGAGTGATGTGTGACTGGGGGTGCAGCGAGTCGAACCCTGGAGCCACACAAGTTTAACGGATTATAGTTTCCTCTCTAACGCCAGAGCTGAACAGAGATTTACAGCACGACACCTTTAAAAAAAAAAAAAAAAAAAAAAAAAACAACAAAAAAACTGGATTTATTGGACGTTTTCCTGAGAAAATGCAGATACCAGTCCAGCCAGATTTTTGTACGTCAACCATTTAAGAAAACAAAAGCGCAGTAAGGTCTGCTTAGCACTTCAAACGGCCCTGTGCCAGTGAACCGAGAAACAGCTGCTCAGATCACAGAACTTTCCCATGAAACCGTTCGAATACATCACTGGAAAAAACATTACATGACAGGCATTTAGCAAACGCTCTTATGCTGGGCGACTTACACAACTTTTTACATGGTATTTACATTGCATACATTTATACAGCTGGGTATATACTGAAGCAATGCAGGTGAAGTGTCTTGATAGCACTGTACTCCCTTCTACCTTACATTACAGGCCTTACACATTACACGGAGCAACTTACACAACTATTTTTTTTTTTTTTTTTTTTTACAAAGCATTTAAATTGCATACATTTATACAGGTGGAGCGATGCAGGTTGAGTACCTTGTTCAATGGGTACAACGGCAGTGTCCTTCCCGGGAATCGAACCTGTGACCTTTAGATAAACGCCATTGACCGCAGGTGTTAAATTTGGCTCCTCTCCGCAGTGAAACGCAGCACGTTGGTTTGCGTGAGTCCACTCACATTTCCCTCTGGCTGTTGTTCTGTTTTTATCTGGGATTTTAAAAAAGCAAACATGACTATCAGCTGATTTTCAGGCAAATCAAGGAAATGCGTTCAGATGACCGGTTTTGCGTCAAAGGCAAATCATAAGGGTGACACAACGTTAAAAAAACACCCGGCAACAATGTTCCGTTACTTCACCAAAGTGATCTGATGGTGTCATTGTTTAACAACTCGTCTTTTAAGCACCTTTAGTCCGAAGGAGAGGTGCACCTAGAAGAACACGGGCAGTCCCGAAAAGACCCGTTCAGGACCTGCAGCGCTCCTGTCCTGCAACAGTCCTTCTGACTCTCAGTGACAAGACTAGCAGCCATTACTGAACTGGGAAGAAACGAAAAAAAAAGATTTATTACCACGACTTTATATATGGTCTGATGTTTTTGCGCTATGGTATGATTCATCGTGTTCTCTGCTGTCACGATGTCTCTGTCCTTATTCCTTGTCGACAGCAGACCCAAAGGGGCCTTTCGTTTAGCGACGAGGTGTACATTTCTCGCGTGCCGCGAAAAGGTAGATAGTCTATCGGCGTGATTTATTTGTTTATTTCTTTATTTATTCATTTATGATTTATCACAGAACCTGGTAATAATAGGACGAAATTGCAGACAATTTGTTGCACACGATGAATATTTTCAATGCGTTAATCTCCACCCCCCCGTTCAATAATGCGCTTATGAACGACGTGGGTTTTAAGCATTACAGCGATTTATGAAATCTGGAGCAAAGCCGCGGCTTAAGGCTGGATCTGGTTTACGGGCGATTCAAAGGCGGTAATTACCCTGACACAACTCAGCGGGAATCACGGCGTTATTATGGAAAATCAATTTGTCATGAAATAGCGGAGATGATATTTCTCACACGGATAAATTTTGAGACATGTTGCCTGACAGAGGGACGCGAAAATCTCAAATAACCTGTTATGTGAAGAGCCAGATGTTTAATTGGACGGATAAAATAGAGCTAATGTATGTCCTGAAACGTAATTGGGCACGGTGATGTAGCAGCAGAATCTCACTTGAGTGTTTTTTTTTTTTTTTGTTTTGTTTTTTTGAGCTTGCTTAAATAAAGCACTGATTGGTGGTAATTGCTGACTGCCACCAGTAGGGTTGATAGACAACTGGTCTACAATTTTGCCGAAGTATTACAACATAGCGTTCTGTGTAGACGTGCTCAGTTCCACTTTCACCCATATTCTGTTCCTTTAAATCAAACCGAATGAAAATGTTGAGAGAGACCACGAAGAGAAAAAGAAAATGTAACTTTAAACCTGATATTGACGCGAGCTTGACGCCAAAAAAATTCTTGTGGTTTGATTGACGGGCCAAAAACAACCCCCCCCCCCTTTTTTTTTTGGTGGAATGCGTTCCAGAACATTCCCACAGATCGTTTGAATTTATTATGGTTAAGATCCACGCATAGGAATGGCTCTGAGCTGATATGCTTTCGCCATCTTTGGGCATATTTTGTGCCTGTGACCTCTTAAGTAAGGTTAGAATAGGAACACACACTTTCGTTTTTTTTTTTTCTGTGTTGCTGTTATTATTTCTGTGGAGTTTTGTGAGAACTGTCCGTCACGGGGACTGGGCTAATTACACAGCAAGCGCGCACTGTGTTATGATTTGTCTATAAATCCTTTATGAAATGCTTTGTTATATCAATCAAAATGGGGATTGAACACAGGGGAATAAATATAAGGAAATTGTATTAATTTTTTCCTATATAAGGCCTTAGTATTAATGCTATACTATATAAGTCCTTAGTGTTTAATGCTATACTATATAAGGCCTTAGAATTAATGCTATACTATACAAGGCCTTAGTATTAATGATATTCTATACAAGGCCTTAGTATTAATGCTACACTATACAAGGCCTTAGTATTAATGCTATACTATATAAGGGCTTAATATCAATGCTACACTGTATAAGGCCTAAGTATTAATGCTATACAAGGCCTTCATCGCACATATTCAGAGTCCAGTTTTGGAAAGGTTTCAATGAGAAGAGTACCGAAGATCTCAGAGCTGTACAGAGTGGCTGCAGGTATCAAACTTGTGAAGAAAGACTTAAAACGCTTAATCCCTTGGAGCTCAGCAAACTCAGGGGATGCTTGATTGAGGTTTTTTGCATTTTAAAAAGGATTAATAAAATTTGCGCAAAGAAGCCATTTCAGGTCGAGTCCTCTTCTTCATCGAAGCAAGAGAGCATAGTCTGAAAGTTCCCACCCCCCCCCACCCCACCCCCCCCAACCCCCCACCTCCCCCTCACACAGATTTATAAATGAATGGAACAAGGTCAGCTTTAATGGGTTCAGTAACAGG
Organism: Anguilla rostrata; assembly: GCF_018555375.3. NCBI lineage: Eukaryota > Metazoa > Chordata > Actinopteri > Anguilliformes > Anguillidae > Anguilla > Anguilla rostrata. Next base: position 3,149,771 of record NC_057940.1, on the reverse strand, counting down.
CTGTATAAACTGTGTGGTTCTTTCAACTATACCTGGGTGCTGGATTCTTTTTTTAAATGGTGCATAAAGGTCAAACATTTGCCTTGAACTATAAACCATGAATACATAGAAAGTAGATGCATTGTAAACATATACATAGATATTATAATTCTGTCATTAGCGGTATGCATGTTGGCCATGTGCAGATGCAATTTAATTATAATATTTATCCATTTATCCATAATAATATATTTTGGGACACATGCAGGTAGTCACATGCAAGTATTCAAGGCTGACGGTTATCATTTTGTCATGAAAACACGATAGAGGACAGGTGTCAAAAACATTTAAAGAAAACTCTAATACCATTCCTACGACAATTCCCTCGCAATTTTATAATTAATCCAAGGGATCGTTATCTGCGTCTCAACAGGTACGAAATGTTTGTTCCTTGGGGTTCACACCTGTTTGACGCCGTTGGCCGTTGATCGGGAGATGAAACCGTTTTTTTTTTTTTTTTTTCCCCAGTGATTTGTGATTTGTGATTTCGCAGATGATAGGTGCGATTTGGTGTGTCGCTGGGTAACCCGCACACACCTCCTGCAGCGCGGAGCCAAACGCCGACGGGCTGCATGCTGCGGCTGCACAGGAGGAGCCGGCTGGCTTCACCGCGGGGATCGGCTGCGTCGCTGTTGGGGGCTCCCTGGGGGAACGGCGTGACCTGTTTTCCACGTTCCCCCTCCCGCCCCCACATCCCCCACACCCTTCACCCCCCTCGCACCCACCCACCCCCCCACCCCCCCCCCCCATCTTTGCCCCACGGCTTTCTCATGGTGCAGTCTCCAGCCAGGCATGTGACAACTAACAAATCAAAAATTACATGAAGTCTGATTCCCTGTTGATTTTTTTTACTTTTATTAAATTGGGTGGGGGGGGGGGGGTGATCAATTGCAATTTCTGTAGGTTTGACCATATTGTTGAACTGGTTAAAATTATACAGTCCACCGTATTTAAATTTTTTTGTACTTCACTCAGGGGGAAAGCAGAGAGGGTCATATTCACAGACACTGTTACGTGTCTAAAACAAACAAATCAGAATAACTGGACACACAAGGTTCTTTCATGACACCGATGATATATGTTTTTTGATTTAAGTTTTTTTATGAGGCCGGTCAGCCAGTCGGGTGACTTTCTGCAGCTAAAGCGCTGATTCTTAGTGCTGTGATGGGCCCCAGGGGTGCTGGATCCTGACAGTTTAAGTGCCGAACTGTGATTGGCTGCCCTGCAGGCTGGACGCATACACTGGGCGCGGCACCCCCCAGGGAGCGAGGGAGTCGGTGGGTCTCAAGGCTCCGCTCTGTTGCGCAGCTCGGCTCCTCAGGGGGAATGGGTGCCGCCGCTAACTCACCGCTAACAAAATGCTAATGCTCCGCTAACACACCGCTAACCAAATGCTAAAACACTGTAAACGCACCGCTAACACACTGATAATAAAATGCTAATGCACCACTAAAGAAACACACCGCTAACCGAACGCAGCCCTCCAATGTGTGATGACTGACTGCACAGCGCTTGCCTAAAGTTTTAGAGGACACTGCAGCAATGAGATGGGCCTGTAACTCTGGCTCACCATCCCAAACAGAGCTGCAAAACAGTAAAAGCGCGTGGGAACAATTGCCTTATATTTTTCTTATTTATTCTGGCAATCATTTACACAAATGACAAATACACCTAATTTATTTGGTTGGTAAGCTTCTTGATCCAAGGTGACTCTACAGGCTACTGGCAGTTTATGTAACACGGCATTTATACGGTCATTGCCCGGGGCGTTTCTTCAAAGCTGCTTCAACAAGCTCATACTACTCACACATAAATGAATGCTAATGCTATACAAAAGGACGTGGAACAATTCCAGCCTTTTCCAACCCCTCGATTTCAGCCACATAACAGAAACATAATCCACTGTTCTCCGACTCCTCTTCCTCAGCCTTATCGACACTTCGGGATTAAGTTTCCTCCCCAAAAAAAGTTTTCCATGCAGTGTATCCACCCATATTGTTTCCTCTCCAGGCAACCATGGTCTCCTCCCAAATTTTTACCTTTGAGCTCTCACCCCTTCTCCTTCTCCACCTCCACTCCCTCTCATCCCCCCCCCCCCACACACACACACACACTAGTCATTGTTTCCGGCCTTGTACCTTTTAATAACCTCCCTCTTCATCTCCTCCTCCAAAAAGCCAGCTGTTCTCCCTCAGACCTCCAGAAAGATTGCTGCGTATCAATTCTCAAAAGGTCAACGCTAGATGCATTTAGTACTCCAAAAACCAGGGACCAGCCCCTCTAGGCCAGTTCCTTTCGAAATTTAGTTTATACTCCAAGAACTACAGAACATGCAGTTTGCATATGGCTGGCCTCCTGCTGCAGGATGTTCTCAGTCCTCATGATTCGGTCTCTGCTGGTGGTGTCCAGTGGAGGTGGGGATCTTATTTCATTTTGTATATTATATACAGGGGTGCCTCAAGGATCAGACCACGGCCCCCTGCTGTTCTCCCTAAACAGCTGCACCTGAGGCTGAGCATCACTTCCCAAAAACTGAGCCATTGTTCTTTTTTCCTCTGTGACACAGGTTTCAAAAGAGCTTACCTGACTGATGTTTCTACCAGTATAAATGCCTGTATGACTTTGTCTACCTCCCTGTGAGGTCATCCACTGCAAATCTCTTCCCATTTCTCTTTCTTTTCCTGTCTTTCTGTATGTATCTTCTCTCTCGCTCTCCCTCTCTACCTTTCTCTCTCTTTTTCTTTCCCTCCCTCCCTCCCTCCCTCCCTCACTTTACCTCTCTCTCTTTCCCTCCATCCCTCCCTCCCCTTCTCTCTCTCTCCCTCCCTCTCTTCCACCCTCCCTCTCTCTCTCTTTCCCTCTCTTTACCTCTCTCTCTTTCCCTCATCCCTCCCTCCCCCTTCTCTCTCTCTCTCTCTCTCCTTATCCCTCCCTCCCTCCCTTCCTCCCTCCTCTCTCTCTCTCTGGGCCTTGGACTCGCCCTGCACAGCTACCTCACATTCTCAGCTGCACCTGCTTACTTTTTCGAGGACTGTCATCCCTCCACCCCTCCCAACCTCACCGCTGCTCTCCACAGCTGCTGAACCCCTGCCCTACCCCCCCCCACCCCTCCATCGGCCCCCCACTCCCAACCATCACACCGCCATTCCCTACTGCCCAGTCTCCACGGCAACACTGTCCAGCCCTGTTCAGTGATGAACTCCTCCTCCCTCCCTGACTGCTCCCAAAACACCCTTTGTCTATACCGAGCATCTGGATCCGATCAATGATGGTCCTTAACTTTGACTTACAAATAACTTCTTGATTAGGAATGAGTTACGTAGAGTACTTGATCTATTCCGTTAGAGTTGAGGTATTGCCAATTCATTGTGTTTGTTTATGTTTTTGCACTTCAGAGTGTTTCATTAATCAGTGAGGGGGGGAGGGGGATTCAGCTGGCCTGGATGCCTATGTCTCATCACTCACCAGTGACCCCTACTGGCCAAATCACACATTGACGGCCTGCTTGCTCAAGCTACATGTGAAGAGTCTCCCATTGACTCATGTCTGCGCAAGCTCAGTTGTGGACTTTATGGCGGGCATAAAGAAGCATCGACTCGGCATCCAGTTGTGTTAAAGGAGGCCGCTGGCTTTGTCTGCGCTCCCTAAGATCGACGCCGGAGGTCACAGCCGCGTATTTCATTTTTATTAGTCCAGGCAATACTCTTTCCACGTTTCAAAGGAAGCGTTGTACAGTCCAGGTCCTCCCGCGCGGAGAGAGAGAGAGAGAGAGAGAGAGAGATGTATTAACTCTCCCCTACAGCAGAACATGATATGTGACAAGCGCCGTGCTCTACAAGGCCCAAAGGTGCTGTTAAGACTCAAAGGCCGAAAAGTACTGGACAAAAAGGAGCATCGCTGTGATAAAAAAAATTACCTCCGGGCACGAGGAGGTCTGACGCTGAACAGTTTTGTCCGTTAGTGCGGGCTTGTAAGAGCAATAGTACAGTAACGGTGATCTCAATCTTCAATGACCTGCGGGGACGTATACACATCCATCGGTTCCTGGATGATTCGACATTTTCATACCAGTAAAAAAAAAAGACTCTTCAAAGACTTTTCAAAAGCCGCTGTTTTCTTATGACGAACGTGGACACGCATTTAGCATAATTCAGCCTTCAAAACTGCGGCAAATGTTTTAAATTAAAAATACCGAATGTGTTCATTTTAAAAATACACGTCCGCGATTACCTCGCCGGCACACTACGCCTCGGGGATCGCGGGACAACACTGTTGGCGAAATGCAGGCTATCAGGTGCGCCGCCTGTGCTTAGTAAAATCCCAGAAGAGGCACTACGGTGGACTTATTGTCCAAATAAACACCGGCTACGTTTGCTGTTTGATAGCGCTCACGTTATCCAGTATCAGATGTCCGATTCCCAGCGAAATTCCGACTTCACTCGAAACTGGATGAATCTGCGACAGACCGGAAAAATCCGGAGCGCTGACGGTGTGACAGTGCACGCGCGGGTTGTGAGACCTGCGATGAGACCCGTTTTTTTTCTTTTTTTTTTTTTCTCGACAAAAAGCGGCAGACGTGTCGCGTCTTGAACCGGGCCGCGTACACAGAGGCCTGTTATTCCGCTGCCAGAATGCAGGTGGGGACACGAGAGAGAGATAGAGAGAGAGAGAGAGGGAGAGAGGGAGAGGGAGAGAGAGAGAGAGAGAGAGAGAGACAGAGAGAGAGAGAGAGAGAGATAGAGAGTGTCTGAGAGAGGAAGAGGGAGAAGGAGAGAGAGAGACAGAGAGAGAGAGATTGATTTCAAAATATTAATGAGGAGCCTGGAACAGGTCCATGGGAAAGGGGCAGGGGCCCCTAATAAAACGAGAGGCCGCACCGCGCCTGGGAAGCGCCACTCGTTGGCGACGAGCTCGGGGGACGCTCCGGGATCAATAGCGGTGATGGCCAAACTGTTTTTTTTTTTTTTTTTTTTTTTTTTTTGGCGGAGGCGCAAGCTGTTGCGCAACGTGCGCTAAGCGCCTCTTTACACATTTGGCCCTGCTGCTGATCTCGCAGGCCTGATCTCCTTTTTTTTACCGCTCGCCCCGGGTCTGTCTTCGGCGTGCGGCAGCCTATCTTTGATGAGAGAGCCATTCTCTTTGAACGCCGCCCGGCTCTCCTGTCGTCTTTAGTGCAAACTTGCCGTTGAAGCCCTTGGCTGTGAAGGGCTGCGCAATAGGGGGGAAAAAAAAGTGGGCGGCAGTGTAGTATAATGGGTAGGGAGCTGGTCTGGTAACCTAATGGTCGCAGGTTCGATTCCCCGGTAGGACAATGCCGTTGTACCCTTGAGCAAGGCACTTAACCTGCATTGCTTCAGTGTACATCCAGCTGTATAAATGGATGCAATGTAAAAAGTTGTGTAAGTTGCTCTGGATAAGATGTAATGTAATGGAAAAGAGGTTGAGACAGAGTGTACGAGATTCAGGCTGGGTCAGTGTGTGTGATACGCTGGGTCAGTGTGTGTGATACGCTGGGTCAGTGTGTGTGATACGCTGGGTCAGTGTGTGTGATACGCTGGGTCAGTGTGTGTGATACGCTGGGTCAGTGTGTGTGATACGCTGGGTTAATGTGTGTGATACGCTGGGTCAGTGTGTGTGATACGCTGGGTCAGTGTGTGTGATACGCTGGGTCAGTGTGTGTGATACGCTGGGTCAGTGTGTGAGATACGCTGGGTTAGTGTGTGTGATACGCTGGGTCATGTGTGTGATACGCTGGGTCAGTGTGTGTGATACGCTGGGTCAGTGTGTGTATACGCTGGTCAGTGTATGAGATACGCTGGGTCAGTGTGTGTGATACGCTGGGTCAGTGGTGTGATACGCTGGGTTAGTGTGTGTGATACGCTGGGTCAGTGTGTGTGATACCTGGGTCAGTGTGTGTGATACGCTGGGTCATGTGTGTGATACCTGGTTGTGTGTGATACGTGGGTCAGTGTGTGTGATACGCTGGGTCAGTGTGTGTGATACGCTGGGTCAGTGTGTGTGAACGCTGGTATGTGTGTGATACGCTGGGTAGTGTGTGTGATACGCTGGGTCAGTGTGTGTGATACGCTGGTCAGTGTGTGATACGCTGGGTCAGTGTGGATACGCTGGGTAGTGTGTTGATACCTGGGTAGTGTGTGTGATACGCTGGGTCAGTGTGTGTGATACGCTGGGTAGTGTGTGTGATACGCTGGGTTGGTGCTAGTGTGTGTGTATACGCTGGGTCAGTGTGTGTGATACGCTGGGTTAGTGTGGGTTACGCTGGTAGTGTGTGATACGCTGGGTCAGTGTGTAGGTACGCTGGTGTAGTGTGTGTGATACGCTGGGTTAATGTGTGGATACGCTGGGTCAGTGTGTGTGATACGCTGGGTCAGTGTGTGTGATACGCTGGGTCAGTGTATGAGATACGCTGGGTCAGTGTGTGTGATACGCTGGGTCAGTGTGTGTGATACGCTGGGTCAGTGTGTGTGATACGCTGGGTCAGTGTAGAGATACGCTGGGTCAGTGTGTGTGATACGCTGGGTCAGTGTGTTGATACCTGGGTCAGTGTGTGTGATACGCTGGGTTAATGTGTGTGATATGCTGGGTCAGTGTGTGTGATACGCTGGGTCAGTGTGTGTTATACGCTGGGTTAGTGTGTCAGGTACGCTGGGTTAGTGTGTGAGATACGCTGGGTTAGTGTGTCAGGTACGCTGGGTTAGTGTGTGAGATACGCTGGGTTAGTGTGTCAGGTACGCTGGGTTAGTGTGTCAGGTACGCTGGGTTAGTGTGTGAGATACTCTGGGTTAGTGTGTCAGGTACGCTGGGTTAGTGTGTCAGGTACGCTGGGTTAGTGTGTGAGGTACGCTGGGTTAGTGTGTCAGGTACGCTGGGTTAGTGTGTCAGGTACGCTGGGTCAGTGTGTGTGATACGCTGGGTTAGTGTGTGTCTAACGCTGGGTTAGTGTGTGAGATACGCTGGGTTAGTGTGTCAGGTACGCTGGGTTAGTGTGTCAGGTACGCTGGGTTAGTGTGTCAGGTACGCTGGGTTAGTGTGTGAGATACTCTGGGTTAGTGTGTCAGGTACGCTGGGTTAGTGTGTCAGGTACGCTGGGTTAGTGTGTCAGGTACGCTGGGTTAGTGTGTGAGATACGCTGGGTTAGTGTGTCAGGTACGCTGGGTTAGTGTGTCAGGTACGCTGGGTTAGTGTGTGAGATACGCTGGGTTAGTGTGTCAGGTACGCTGGGTTAGTGTGTGTGATACGCTGGGTCAGTGTGTGAGATACACTGGGTTAGTGTGTCAGGTACGCTGGGTTAGTGTGTCAGGTACGCTGGGTTAGTGTGTCAGATACGCTGGGTCAGTGTGTGAGATACACTGGGTTAGTGTGTCAGGTACACTGGGTTAGTGTGTCAGATACGCTGGGTCAGTGTGTGAGATACGCTGGGTTAGTGTGTCAGGTACGCTGGGTTAGTGTGTGTGATACGCTGGGTCAGTGTGTGAGATACACTGGGTTAGTGTGTCAGGTACGCTGGGTTAGTGTGTCAGGTACGCTGGGTTAGTGTGTCAGATACGCTGGGTCAGTGTGTGAGATACACTGGGTTAGTGTGTCAGGTACACTGGGTTAGTGTGTCAGATACGCTGGGTCAGTGTGTGAGATACGCTGGGTTAGTGTGTCAGTACGCTGGGTTAGTGTGTGGTAACGCTGGGTCGTGTGTGAGATACACTGGGTTAGTGTGTCAGGTACGCTGGGTTAGTGTGTCAGGTACGCTGGGTTAGTGTGTCAGATACGCTGGGTCAGTGTGTGAGATACACTGGGTTAGTGTGTCAGGTACGCTGGGTTAGTGTGTCAGGTACGCTGGGTTAGTGTGTCAGGTACGCTGGGTTAGTGTGTCAGGTACGCTGGGTTAGTGTGTGAGATACGCTGGGTTAGTGTGTCAGGTACGCTGGGTTAGTGTGTTCAGATACGCTGGGTCAGTGTGTGAGTACGCTGGGTTAGTGTGTCAGGTACGCTGGGTTAGTGTGTGTGATACGCTGGGTCAGTGTGTGAGATACACTGGGTTAGTGTGTCAGGTACGCTGGGTTAGTGTGTCAGGTACGCTGGGTTAGTGTGTCAGATACGCTGGGTCAGTGTGTGAGATACACTGGGTTAGTGTGTCAGGTACGCTGGGTTAGTGTGTCAGATACGCTGGGTCAGTGTGTGAGATACGCTGGGTTAGTGTGTCAGGTACGCTGGGTTAGTGTGTGTGATACGCTGGGTCAGTGTGTGAGATACGCTGGGTTAGTGTGTCAGGTACGCTGGGTTAGTGTGTCAGGTACGCTGGGTTAGTGTGTCAGATACGCTGGGTCAGTGTGTGAGATACTCTGGGTTAGTGTGTGAGATACGCTGGGTTAGTGTGTGAGATACGCTGGGTTAGTGTGTGTGATACGCTGGGTCAGTGTGTCAGGTACGCTGGGTTAGTGTGTGAGATACGCTGGGTTAGTGTGTCAGGTACGCTGGGTTAGTGTGTGAGATACGCTGGGTTAGTGTGTCAGGTACGCTGGGTTAGTGTGTCAGGTACATACAAAAGGAGTTTGTGTCTCGCTCTGGATTAGCTGCAGTCGTACCTCACAAATTTAAGTCATGGCTTCAGGCTCTGCAGTTACAATAGGGCCCACCTCTGCCTTAAGTGCATCAGTAAAGCATTTAATTACAGGCTTTGATCTGTGGGACAATAAATCATATTCCTATGCAGTAGTTTAAATTAGTTTTTAAATTAAAAATTTTTTTTTTTTAAGAATCATGCCAAACAATGGCTTACGACCTGTTCCTGCTCTGACAGTTCAAGGGCACATTTTGGGAATTTGGGTCAAAAAACGCGTCGAGGAAATACACTCCATCGCTGAAATCCCAGCGAGCGAATTTTAAAAACGAGCGAAGGAGCAACGCAAAGCGCTAATCCTGCAATGAATATTAAATGACGCGCGGGATCGAGGCGGTCGAGCCGGAGACGTTTTTTTCGACACCGGTCGACCCTCGGCTCGCCTCAAAAAAGCCGTGGAAAGAAATTGAAACAAACAAACAAACAAACAAACAAACAAACGAACGATACCGATGGAAAGCGCTATAGAACAGCAAATCGCGCCCGCGTTCGCCCGCAGCCCGCACGCGCGACCTCAGCGGAGCGGCCTTCTCGTTTGCGTCGACCTTTCCCGTTCGGAAACGCGGTCGGGAGCGACGCGGCAGACGCCGGCTCGCTTTAAACGCAGCTCGCTCTTCAGGGCAGGTCGGCAGCGCTGGGGGAGAGAGCCCTGTGCCGGGGGGGGGGGGTGGGGCGGGGGTCTCCTGTGCGAACCTGCGCGTCTGACTGTGCTGTACCTGGCGCAGGCTGGCGTTGGCATCATCCTCCTTTCTTTAAGCAGGCCGCGTGGTTCTTTGGCGGTACTGGTGTAACCTAAAGGTTGCAGGTTCGATTCCTGGGTAGGACACTGCCGTCGTGCCCTTGAGCAAAGTACTCAACCTGCATTGCTTCAATGTATATATCCAGCTGTATGAATGGATGCGATGTAAACGCTGTGTAAAAAGTTGTGTAAGTCTCTCTGGATAAGACTGTCTGCTAAATGCCTCATGTCTCCTGTGCGAAACCTGCGTGTCTGACTGTGCTGTAACTGGTGCAGGCTGGCAGTGACATCATCATTTCTTTAATCAGGATGCGCGGTTCTTTAGTGGTACAGGTGTCTACACAGCATGTATTAGATTAGCACTTTATTATTATTTCACCTGTGCCTACATTTCCCAGGAAGCCCTGGCTGGCCCTTCCTCTGGACTTCTCTCTGACTGTCTGATGTGGTGCATTTTGGGATTGATGCAGTGTATTGTTTGGGTTGTAATAGACACCGGTCAAAAGGAATGCAACGCACACATACACAAACACACACATGCACGCACGCACGCACACATGCACACACACACACACACACACACGCAAACACACATGCCCACACACACACATACACACACACACACATGCACACACACACACCCAAAACAAGTTACCTTGACGTTCAGTATGCTGAATGCTTCAGTATTTTCAGATGCCTTTAAATAAGAAAGTCTCACATCTCTCCCTCCTCACATAGTATCCCCTGTAACCTGCCTGCCTGTCTGGCCACCCATTTGAGCCCCCAGAGAGATCTGCAGGAGTGGTGATGCGTTGAGGCCAAACTTTTAAAGAAAAACAAATACAGAAACTTTCATTCAGTCAGCCTTGCACTGTGCAGTGCAGTCTAAAGATAACAGACACTGATAAAATCTAAAGATAAACACAATAATAATAAAAGCTGCATTTCATCCAGCAGCCGTCAATCAAGACAGAACAAACAGAATGGCGAATGCGTATTTGGAGGTATGGATGGGGGTATGATCGGGTGATCGAGTGCGTATTTGGACGTCTGGCAACTGTCCTGCTCCGACATGTCGGAACACCCCCTGCCCCTTACCCCCCCCTCCCCCCCCACCCTCACCTGCTGACAGACATCTTCATCACCCATCACTCGCTCACCGTCCTCACCCCCCCCCACCCCCCTTCTCAGCAGACGAGCAGCCCGCAAAAAAAAAAAACACGTTCAGAAAATTAAAAAAAGTCGAGAGATTTCATCTCCGAGAGCATTTGGCGCACATCGGGTACATTTTTAATGAAGTAACAAAAACAAAAAAAATATCAACGCGCTCGCGTCCACGCTCACTCCTTATCTCAGCCTCCAGGAAACCAGCGTGGGGCGGCACTCTGAACACAGAGAGCAAACAGGGGGAAGGCCCGGCTCTCCGATCCTCAGAGAACAGCGGTTACATAATGCCCCGGTGTTTGGACGAAGAGGAGGATGAGTCACCGCGAAGGCCTTTTTTTCTTTCTTTCTTTCTTTCTTTCTTTCTTTCTTTCTTTCTTTCTTTTTTTCTCCCCGGCCGCTCAGACTGAGGCGTACCGCAGCAGTGGCTGATGGGAAGGAACGGCCCGTTCCACAACGTGTTGCGGCAGCTCGGCGCAAACGCGCGCCCGCCGGCCGGCCCGGCTGGCCCGTCTCCGCCAGGCCAAGGCCGCTTGTTCAAGGCTTCGGGTCGAGCGACGAGCGTCCGTCGTTGTTGCCGGGCTACGGTTGTCAACGACACGGACCGATCGCCGCGAAGCCGAACGCGAGGCGGTCTGCACACACAGAGGGGGGGCAGTCTGGGGAGAGTGCGACGGATTCCACGAGAACGAAAATAAAACGAAAAGAAATGATAAAAACGAAATGAGGTTGCGATTAAATGCGATTCTCTAGCGATGAAGTGATAAAACTTTAATTTGTTATTGCCTTTCTTTCGGGGCATCCGAGCTCCCAGAAATAAATCACGGTGAAAATAAGCACATTTTAATGCTGTTTATTTTAACGTGCCGTGTCCTTCCATCAATATAATGAATCCGTGTTTGCAGGTAATCTTTAATGTATGCATAATAAAGGTGCTCGGTGTTAATTCAACTCTTAGAACAGTGTTCACATGAGCCCAGGAGAAGCACGTACTGCGTCAGACTTGATGTAATACTGATCTCTCTGCTCGGGCAGCCACACGTGATTTTTCACGTTTTTATGGCGTAAAGGTGTTTGTCAGCGTTGGCGGTTGTGTGAGAATGGAAAAGCTTCTCCGACAGCTCACTTAATGTGATGCAGCACAGGCAGTGCAGCTGTGTGCCCGTTAAACAGCCTGGCACTGCCAGGGCATCACTATGGGTACATGTGTGCCAGTTTAACAGCCTGGCACTGCCAAGGCAGCATTCTGGGCACATGTGTGCGAGTTTAACAACTTGGCACTGCCAGGGCATCACTATGGGCACATGTGTGCCAGTTTAACAGCCAGGCACTGCCAGGGTATCACTATGGGTACATGTGTGCCAGTTTAACAGCCTGGCACTGCCAGGGCATCACTATGGGCACATATGTGCCAGTTTAACAACTTGGCACTGCCAGGGCATCACTATGGGTACATGTGTGCCAGTTTATCATCCTGGCAATGCCAGGGCATCGTTGCGGACACAGGTTCATGCTTACACCCTTGGCTTCGTGGTCAGTTCTCCAGCGGGCGCCTACATCAGCGTGACCTCAGCGACTGGCGCTGCGCGATGGCGGGCACGTTCCCGGAGAGTGGAGAGGTCAGCTCGTCTCAGACCGCGAGAGACAGGAACTGCGTGTTACAAAAGGTTGCAGGTTCGATTCCCAGGTAGGACAATTAACCTGCATTGCTTCAGTATATATCCAGCTGTATGAATGGATGCAATGTAAATGCTAAGTAAAAACAAGTTGTGTAAGTCGGTCTGGATAAGAGCGTCCACTAAATGCCTGTAATGTAATGTAACAGTGAACGCACAGCAAAACCCTTCAGTTTTTAATCAGCTCAGACAGAGCTCTCGTACACTCGTGCAGTGAACATCTACTGCGTTTGCTCATCCATACACATGAAAGGGTTAAGATAATTAACAATGAGAATTAATGATGATAAAAAAATGATGACAATAACTATCTAGGGTTATCATTTGTTGATGGACACTTGTTCCAGTGCTGTATTAAACTGGCACTGAAGGTGTAGGTAAGGCCATGATGCTGGCTAATGTTTCACCCTGACATTTCCATGTTGTATTGGAAATAGATTTTATGGGCGGCAGTGTAGTATAATAGTACAACGTTGTACCCTTGAGCAAGGTACTTGGTACATACCTGCATTGCTTCAGTATGTATCCAGCTGCATAAATGGAATGGAATGCAGAGTAAATGTTGTGTAAGTCGTTCTGGATAAGAGCGTCTGCAAAATGCTTGTATTGTCATGTAATGTAAACAATGTTTCTCACGATTGGCTGGAGAGCTAATCTGGTGCATGCCACTGTAGGGCAAGCCAAAGCAATCTAAATTCTTAAGTTCACAATTCAGTCATTTGAAAACTACTTTTAACCAAAGTGACTTGCAAGCAAACACCAATAGACCTATCAACAGGCCGGGCTTCAAAAAAAAAAAAAAAAAAAAGTACCACGATCAAGGTTCACCCTTCAAGACCCATAAAAATTAAGGGAAGGGATAGTTTTTTAATTATTATTATTAAATAGTAACATTGCAATGTGGCCTGGAAATGTGGGTTCTCAACTAAAGGTTCTCAACCCTGTTGCTGGAGATCCACAGTACTCAAGATTTTCATCTCAACCCTAATTTGGCACGTTCAATTCAGCTCAATGAGATTTATAGCTGTTTGCTTTGTTAGAGTTGGAGTGAAAACCTACAGGTCGATAGCTTTCTAGGAACAGGGTTGGGCAGCCCTGCTCAAGCTGTTGAGTGAGGTGTGTTTTGTTCAGGTTGGTGTGAAAACCTACATGATGGTAGATCTCCAAGAATGGGGTTGCGCAACCTTGCTCTAGCTATTGAATGAGGTGTGTTTTGTTATAGTTGGACTGAAAACCCACAGGACGATAGATCTCCAGGAATAGGGTGGGGGCAGCCCTGCTCCCAGAAACAGGGCTGGGAGTCACTGTGTTTGACATTAAAAAAAAAAAAAAAAAGAACGCTGGTGATGGATCCACAATCAGTCATTTACCATTGAACCATTACATTACATTACAGGCATTTAGCAGACGCTCTTATCCACAGCAACTTACACAACTTTTTACATAGCATTTTACATTGTATCCATTTATACAGGTTAAGTACCTTGCTCAAGGGTACAACGGCAGTGTCCTTACCCGGGAATCGAACCTGCGACCTTTCGGTTACAAGTCCAGTTCCTTACCCACTGTGCTACACTCCGTCCACTCCGAACCACCGCCGCTTTGGGTAAGAGAAGAGCGAAGGTTGTGTGTAACAGTTTCCAGGGCTCTTGAGGACACGATGGAACATCTATTATTCTTTTTATTTTTCTATTATTCCTGTTAGCTTTCACCTCAGCTGTAACCTGCTTAACCTCCATTCCGTTTGCTGTGATAGATCCCCTGTAGCATTTCTGCCACATTCCATTCTACCGCTACTTTACACCAGGCTGGCCAGTGGAGGATGGGCTCCCCCTCTATAGCCGGGTTCCTTCCGAGATTTCTTCCCATCGGGGAGATTTTTTCTCGCCGCCATTTGAGGGTTTTCTCTCCACTGGGAGATTTTTTTATTTACCTTATTTGCTTGCTTATTTGGGGGTTCAGGTCTGGTGTTTGCTCTGCTTGCTCTTTTTGTGCTCACCACATTAAATGCACCTTTGCGAAAATCGCTTTGGCTAAAAACCATCAGCTAAGTGAGACAAATGTAAATGATAAATTTGGGGGGGGGGGGAATCCAGCGGCTCCGAGCAAGTGCTAACGAACCCGCGTCCCATTGACTGCCCCCAAACCCCCCCCCGCCCCCGGATTAAACCACGGGTGTGGGGGGGTGTCTGGAGCAAACATAAACTACGCAAGTCAGAGTACCGATTTTCACATTAAACATCAAGGACACCTGGACAGTAATTGCAGCCCAATTACGCTCCTGGCTGAGCCCTGCAGCACATCTCCATTTAACCTTGAGATGGGCAGAGGTCGCCAGCATGTGAGGATGACTGACTCAGGATAGAAACGGGGTGCGGGGGCTGGGGGGGTGGGGTGGGGGGGGGGGGAGGTGCTGCTAATTATGCCACCGCCGATTTGTGTGCCTGTTAAGTACCCGTCAAACACTGCAGTCCTGTGAGTGCCCTTAAACAGCAGAGACATGCAAAGGTGAAAATGTGAGGTTTCGCTTTGGCAGGAAGCCGCCTGTGGTGCATCTGCTCTACGGCGCCCCCTACCTGTAGCGCTGTAACCTGTAAAAACGTAGCACTTCTGTTGCTGTTTCTCTCCCAGGCACGAGCAGACAAGGGTACGCTTGGTCCAGGCAGATCAAAGTTAGAATCCAGAATGCAATGACTGTGTGTGAGTGTGAGTGTGGGGGGGTGGGGTGGGGTGGTGCCTGTGCATGTGTGTGTGTTTTTGTGTGTGCGCGTGTGTTTGTGTATGTGTGTGTGTGTGTGTATGCCTGTGCTTGAGTGTCTGTGTGTGTGTGTACCTGTGCGTGAGTGTGTGTGTGTGTGTGTGTGTGTGTGTCTGTGATTTAAACTGGTTTTTCATGCATGTACTTACACCGGATGTGGTGATGAAATTCTGTAGGACGGAAACCTCCTCAGCCCAACGCTCTCCAGACACTCTGCATCTGATAACCAAGCAGTCCGCGCATCTGATAACAACACAAAAGTGCTCAGTTTCTCCGAACGGCCTGAGGAGTACTCAGAGAACGTTGCCTCAGCAGGGTGAACGTTAACTCTGCGATATCCACCGCGAGCGAATAACAAGTCTGCGTTACGGTCTGAGATCTGATTAGCCTTCGCTACGTGACTGCAGCCAGATTACAGACTGATGAGAGCGAGAACGGTTCGTTTACGGCTCAGACGTTCAGCCCCCCCCCCCCCGCTGGGGGCGGGCGATACTCTTTCACAAAAAAAAAAGGTACGAGGCAAACAATGCCGGCCTCCTGTGGGTAGCAGCGCAACGATCTGCTTCTATATTTGGACGATCCAATATATATATACCACGGTGCTGTCTACGAGTTGGAACTGAGCCTGTTTTTTGTTTTTTTTTACTGTCTAAGGATTAAACTGCAAATCCTACCCCCCCCCCACCCCCACTCACCCCTCCCCAAAACAGCCCCCCCCCCCGCCGCCCCCACCTTCTCCTGTACTTACAGCCTCATCCTGCAGACGCTCGCCATTTTACCGCCATTTTTACGTCCAGAAATCCTGATGAGTCGGCTCATTAGGAGGGAGCTGTTTTTGAAAGTGGCAGGCAGATAATTGCAAAAGGACAAAAAAAACAAACCGTGTGTGTGTGTGTGTGTGTGTGTGTGTGTGTGTGTGTGTCTTTAAGGACGCATCGGAAATCACAAGCATGAGGTGCTTTTGGCTTCATTTCGCCGGAATGTTCCGCGGTGGCAATTAGGCACATCTGAGTCGGGCCTGTGGAATTAGCTGACTGAACCGAAATTACTTTTTTTTTTTTTTCCTCTTCTCAACATCATGTGCCGTTCATCTTTTCCTATTTTAATGCTCATAACTGGAAACTACTACCATTCTGGGGATGGGAAGGAGGGGGGAAAAAAAGTTATTCAGTAATTTCAAGGGAGTCAGATCTAAATTGGTTTTGGACTGAATTTAATAAGGTGTTGGGTGAACGATAAACAAAAAAACAACAAAACAGAATCATTAAAACCTAAATCTACTATTTCTTGTCGCACGCACCCACATGCACACACAGACACACACCAACAGACACACACACACACATGCACACGCAGATGCACATCCACATCCACAGACACACAGACACACACACATGCACAAGCAGATGCTCATCCACAGACATAGACACACACAGGCATGCACACGTGCGTACGCACGTACACACACACACACAAACATGGGGAAGATTTAAGAATAAGCAATAAGGTGGATCCAAAAAAAAATATGACAGTGCCAGCACGTTTCTGCTTTTGTCATCAACTATGCAAAACAGTCGATAAGCGCTGTGGCTCAGTCATTATTTTACCGGCATTCGATGTTTAGGTCTGATCCCAGGAGACCCAGTCATTACAAATGACAAAAGGGTGTCCTTGTAGCACCGGCCTATGCCTTTTAAAGAGCGCAATATCTTTAGACAATGAGTTCATACAAGGGTTACAGGTAGGGGATCTTCATGTGATGCTGTACCTAATCAAGTGAAACAAGCAGCAGAATAAACAGTTAGCATGCTGTAGGTCCAGGAAGACTTTTGAACAACCTATATATCGATACCGAAATCACTGGTATGCAGTAGCTTAATTTTATTAGCTTTGTATAAACCGACATATATATATATATATATATTTATATCAGTCTGTGAGAAAATAAATGTAAAAATTAGGAGTAATGCTGGGTTTGGCCAAGTTCCCAGCAGAGTAATTTATAGACCACATAGCCTGTAATGCAAAGGTTTGCAGCCTTGGTCCTGTTTGCCTTACTGTGTCTCTTGGCTTCTATGAAAATAGATTGTACAGCGGATAGCTGTAATTCAAATCTGACGGCAGGTTAAATAAAAATGCTCCCCCCACCAATATACATTCAGCTGTTTAATATAAATTCTAAGGGCACCACCTATGTGATTTGATTGACAGATTGCATAAACAGCACAGATTGGTGTAGAAAAAAAACCCTGCAATGGTCTGCTAGATTAATTTACAAACTAGACTATTGCTCATTTTGTGCATGATTATATTAACAAATGAAATGCAGCCTAAATTTCCCCAAAGAATTTAATTTCTCAAGACTGAGTCTCAAACACTCACTTCAGAAATGCCTCAGAGTGTTTATAACACATACATAACATGTTTATAACCTCTCTATAAGAGTGACATAACTGCCGCATTGTGTATTCACCATGACTTATTATATGCTACACAAAGAGAACATACTTAAAAAAAAAAAAAAAAGATTGAGGATCTTCAAATAATTTATGGCATGTGCTTCCATGTGGCCTGTCAAGCGTACAGTAATATATAATTGATACTTTATGCATGTATTGCACCATTCTCGTGTTGCAGTTATTAGTATGTTATATATGCATTATAAAAACCAAGATAAACATCTGCACTGATTGTACAGTAGTGCGGTTGACCGCACAAGCACATGCATGCACACACACACGTACATGCACACACATGCACACACACACACACATGCACACATACCTGCACACACACACACACACAAACGTCAGTTCTAAGATTTGACTGTAAAGATGCGTGAAGTCATCTTTGCAGCAGAAAGAATATTCTCATACTTATTCTTCTTCACATTCAGTGTGCAGCCACACAACAAATCAAACACATTGCATCCTGGTCTTGTGATAGATTCATTAGTTACTGTCAGCTCTGTATGGATGCTCAACAAGTTATTTGCATATTTTAGAGGCTGTCTGTGATTTGTGTGTCACAGACACATACATACTGCACCATTATCTCCTTTCTTTTCATTCGATATGATGCATTTTTAGCCCATATGCAGTTTAAACAGAACAAACACACACACGCGCGCGCGTGTGGGCAAAAGGAAGCTCGATAGGCTGCTTGCGTGTTAAGCTGCTCTGCGCATATTAAATTTTATGCAGACATAATTTTGTTACGTTTGTGGCGTTAAACTGGCACGCCGATAAATCCAGTGCGCTCCGTCGAAGACAATGCGCTCGGCTGTCAATCACACGGCTGTCACAGCGAAGGTGGAGCCGCACTTTGGTACGGGGGGAAATTTGCGTGGGCGGTGGTTGCAAAAAAAAAACATGATATAATAGCGAAACTACGTTCTTTTCCGACTCTCGGTTACAGTAACGCACACACAGACACAGGCGTATGGCCGGGTGTGTGTTTTAAGGCTCGTGTAACGCACACACAGACACAGGCGTACGGCCGGGTGTGTGTTTTAAGGCTCGTGTAACGCACACACAGACACAGGCGTACGGCCGGGTGTGTGTTTTAAGGCTCGTGTAACGCACACACAGACACAGGCGTACGGCTGGGTGTGTGTTTTAAGGCTCGTGTAACGCACACACAGACACAGGCGTACGGGCGGGTGTGTGTTTTAAGGCTTGTGTAACACACACACAGACACAGGCGTACGGCTGGGTGTGTGTTTTAAGGCTCGTGTAACGCACACACAGACACAGGCGTACGGACGGGTGTGTGTTTTAAGGCTTGTGTAACACACACACAGACACAGGCGTACGGGCGGGTGTGTGTTTTAAGGCTTGTGTAACACACACACAGACACAGGCGTACGGGCGGGTGTGTGTTTTAAGGCTTGTGTAACACACACACAGACACAGGCGTACGGCCGGGTGTGTGTTTTAAGGCTTGTGTAACGCACACACACACACACAGGCGTACGGGCGGGTGTGTGTTTTAAGGCTCGTGTAACGCACACACAGACACAGGCGTACGGGCGGGTGTGTGTTTTAAGGCTTGTGTAACACACACACAGACACAGGCGTACGGCCGGGTGTATGTTTTAAGGCTTGTGTAACGCACACACAGACACAGGCGTACGGACGGGTGTGTGTTTTAAGGCTTGTGTAACACACACACAGACACAGGCGTACGGGCGGGTGTGTGTTTTAAGGCTCGTGTAACGCACACACAGACACAGGCGTACGGCCGGGTGTATGTTTTAAGGCTTGTGTAACACACACACAGACACAGGCGTACGGCTGGGTGTGTGTTTTAAGGCTTGTGTAACGCACACACAGACACAGGCGTACGGCCGGGTGTGTGTTTTAAGGCTTGTGTAACGCACACACAGACACAGGCGTACGGCTGGGTGTGTGTTTTAAGGCTCGTGTAACGCACACACAGACACAGGCGTACGGCTGGGTGTGTGTTTTAAGGCTTGTGTAACGCACACACAGACACAGGCGTACAGCTGGGTGTGTGTTTTAAGGCTCGTGTAACGCACACACAGACACAGGCGTACGGGCGGGTGTGTGTTTTAAGGCTTGTGTAACACACACACAGACACAGGCGTACGGCTGGGTGTGTGTTTTAAGGCTTGTGTAACGCACACACAGACACAGGCGTACGGGCGGGTGTGTGTTTTAAGGCTCGTGTAACGCACACACAGACACAGGCGTACGGGCGGGTGTGTGTTTTAAGGCTCGTGTAACGCACACACAGACACAGGCGTACGGGCGGGTGTGTGTTTTAAGGCTCGTGTAACGCACACACAGACACAGGCGTACGGGCGGGTGTGTGTTTTAAGGCTTGTGTAACGCACACACACACACAGGCGTACGGCCGGGTGCGTATCTTGAGGCTCGTTGGTCACCGCCGGAGACGCACGGTTCAGCTTACGCGCTGTGACACGTCGGACGGGTCGTTTACTTTTACGGCCCATTTCAATAACAAACGAGGCCCTGGCCCGGGCCGGACGGGGGGAGGAAGAGCCCCTCTGACAGCGCTCGGGTGTTTGAGTCACCTCCGCTCGGCGAGGATTCATCTTCCCCCAACCCCCCCCAACCCCCCCCCCCCGCTTCCGCGCACAACGCAGCAGATAACGGATGAAATAAATGAACAATCCATATCCGACGGTCAACACTTTGTCTCGCGACATTTCATTTCTGAATCATCGGAACAATTTGGACACAAAAGAAGCTTAGTATTGATTGTACAGTCATTCGTAACCCCCCCCCCCACCCCCCTTCCTCCTCCTGTGGGCTTTTCGGTTATGAGTTATGTGGAAGAGGGATTTTTGGTCTCGGGGGGGGGGGGGGGTTGTGCTAAAGCTGATGATGTGCTTTTTGAGTTGTTTTTTTTTTTTTGTTTTTTGTTTTTTAAACCACTGAACCTTAAGCTTATATTTCACACATTTACAGGAAGGATCAAGCTGACGCTTGTGAGGAGTCTGGTCAAGGCTCTCGTGTTCAAAATGTTAGCGCAACATGCGGATCACCCGGTACTTGTTTATAGTTTTGTTGTTGTTGTCGTTGTTGTTTTACTTTGTCCCTTTTTATATATTTGTATGTATTTTGTTCTGTGTGGACCCCAGGAAGAGTAGCTGTTGCGATGGTAACAGCTAATAAACTAAGAAACTAAACTAAGTACTCCTGTTATGGTTGCAGTAGCTCATTTTGAAGATGTTTTTTTTTGTGTGTGTTAGTAACACTGAGAACAAGATTAAATATGGTGGCCATATGTCTTTGGGTCAGTGAGCCTTGGTCCGCAGTTTGCTTTACTTAAAACCATAGAGTGTAGAAAAATATGGACAAAGTCACTGCGATGTCACCCATTGACTCTCCATGGGTTTGGTGAAAAGCGTTTTTGAAGCCTGGGAAGTGTAGTTCATGGGCGCCGCCATGTTGTACAAATTGGAGCCAGAGACTGCGCAGTAGGGACATGAAGTCCAGTTGTCGACTAAGCGCGTGAGATACAGTGACTCAGTAGTGATGCAAACTGTCCCTGATTCGTCCACGAAATATTACCGGCTTGTCCAAATAGCACAAAAACTTAACAAATCGGCATATGGAGAGACATTAGACGAAGTAAAAATGCCTATTGCAACTTTTTCTTGAGGAAAAAAATGATTGACTTACCACACGTTTATACATATTTTTGCCATATTGTTACCATTGACTTACACTGAAACAGGTGGCTGAAACACCTGTACTGGAGCCAACCGCACTGGCGCTAGTGAGCAATGTCTCTCAACAAGAGGAGCCAGGTTTTGGCTGCTTGCTTGAAACCGAACCTCACAGTTATCAGAATTTGCAGTCTGCTGAAAGCAAGCAAGCAATGAATCAAACAAGAAAAATCTGTAGAAGTGCAATGCCCGATGCATACAATACAGATAAATATATTATGTGCGGATTCCCACTCTTTAACAAGTGACATTCTATTTTGGGAGTATTGCAAAAAGAATGCATTTCTCATCAAAAAAACATAACGTGGCACATTCTCTCTTTCATCATGTGTTCTTTTGTTTTTTTGTCTCCCCACAATAATCAGTCATTCTTAATAAGCTGTCTGATTGAGGCTCGCATTCATTATCTCACAGTGCTGATGTTTAAAGAAATTGAAGTAAGCCCCATCCAAATGCACAAAGTTTGCTTCTCCGCACCGTTCAATGTGTGTCTCAGATTTATTTTTTTATTTTATTTTTTTGTGTGTCTGCTTGAGGGACTGCAAAAAAATAAAGAAATAAATAAAAAATTAACGGAAAGAAATGCCGTTACCATGCCAACGACATCTAGTTCCTCACACCATGTTGATGCGTCTAATTTGATGAAGGCAAACAGCACTTCCCATTGTGAGGCTGGTTAAGAAATGTATTTGAAGGAGCACAGCACAAAAAAAAAAAAAAAAATGAGACAAACATATTATAAATTATTATGAAGTATTTATGAAGGATGACTGTGACGTGATCTTGACAGCCCGACTCTGAGGTACATACTGCACATGGCACTGGTTTCAGTCACCATTCCTCTGCTCAGAATGAACGCCTATCACAGCACCGCTCAATACCAACTGCACGTATTGACCAGACCTGGGTCAAACACATATTTGTTTTGGATTCCAATACTTTTCTGTGCCCTATCGATCTTGCCTGGTGTAAATGAGCCTGCCAATATGACCAGAAGGCGGGGTTTTGCACTTTCTGAGAGTATTCCATTGGCTCCAATACACCAGACAAGATCAGTAAAGCGTAGAAAAGTATTTGAATCCAAAACAAATACGTAGTTGACCCAGGTCTGTTATTGACATACCGCTACCCAAACCCAGGCGCAATACTGTTGGTCCTCATCCAGGAAGCCATGCCAGCAGAAACACACTTTTTTTGGGGGAACTTTTGTGTATTTTTTTTCTCATTAAATCAAACTTACAGTATGGATCAGACTTAAATGTCTGAGGGGGTCTTTTCATAAAAGATGAACATTGTGATTGACACCATTTTCAAGTATTATTTTTTCTCTATCTCTCTCTCTCTCTCCTTGCATCCCAATTTTTTTAGGTTGCAAAAATAAGACTTACCCCTTAATGCAACCCAAATGAGAATATTTCAACAGCTGCACCACAAAAAAAGTGAATGGGGGCACAGCGGGGCGGGGGGTGTATCAAGTTAGATGTGTTTTATCAAATCCAGCACCAAGCATCGGCACAGATCTGAACGGAAATTTGGTGCGGGTACTCGACGAGGAACAGCTGAAAGGTCATCGTAAGGTCAGAAGGAGAAAGACCTGCTGGTCAGACAGTGTTGACATCCTGAGCTTGACCTCAACAGGGAGACTTAACGGGCAGAGGAAAGGACACTGATTCTAAGTGCAGCCACCTTTAAGTCACCCTCTATAATCTGACATTCTATATCTGGTCTTGGCTACAGTCGGAGGTGACGTGTGATGTCATCACGGTGAGCGTTAATAACTGTCCGTAAGCTTTCTTGGAGCGTGGCAAGTCCGGAGACTGACCAGGCAAACTCGATTTGCTCTCTTAGATCATCCTGACATTGAAACGACACTCCAGCAACCAACCAACAGCCTCCGTCCTCGTGTTTCAAAAACAGTATTACACTCGATGAAATTCAATTTTCTGTCATATATATTTTGATAAAATATATATGGATTTTTATTTATTTTGTTGCTAGTGAACTGATTCTCACATTATTGAAATGTCAGCATATTTTAAATTGAATTTTTATGAGCTTGTGAAAGTGCAGAACACATTTTGTTTTTATTTACTAATAGTAACGCCAAACACATCTATGACCTGCATACTGAACACGTTTATGTCTTAAATTAAGCCATACATGTTAGAATACCTTTTTGAAAATATTTTGGGAAGCACTGTCATGACATAGCCCCATCAGCAGTGTCCTGTCATGACATAGAGCTCAAGCATTAGTATCCTGGCACCCTTACTAAAATTATTTAACGCTATTCTGATGTTAAATCTCAGTGTGGTGTTGATTGGTGGTGTGAGGTGGCAACCGGCTTCATGACTATGTAACTACAAGGAACAACCCAGACTTCAGACCACCTGATGTGAATCTGAGTGCGTTAATTCTAATTCCTTGACAAAAGCAAATCATTGTGTTAAACCTAGAGTGCCTAGGGGAGAAAAAAAAACTTAGAAATGTAGTGGCATCCCTGTAGAAAAAGAAAGAATTGAACACAGATTGCCTGGTCCACTGAGGCACTACCAGAGACTGCTCTATCTGTGACTGTTTCCCTGTGCTGAGTCCAGGGACCCATCATGCACTGGGGTTTAAATTTCAGCTGATTAAATTACGTTTTATGGGTTGCCAGCTGAGGTCACATGACAGCTGTCTGTCAGCTAAATCCATTGTGAAACAACCATTAAGACACGTATTCATAATATTTAAACAAATAAGCATGAATAAATTGTTCATTTATGTTTTATTATTTTCCCAATAAATATTTGCTTTAATAAGGATTAGAGTTAAACCCCAATTAAGATCAATTAGTCATTAATTTGATAAATGTTTTGTGCCTAGAATATTCTACTGAACTAACAGAATCCCTTCTGTGAAAAAAAGAAAAGAAAGAATAAAATAATGAAAATTAAAAGGCAGATCTTAACAGATGTAAATGGAAAAGCATGCATTTACATTTATTACAACAGAACACCTGCATTAAATACTCAGTGTCAAGATCGCATATAAGATCTCTGGAGACATTGAATGTGGAATTTAATTATCAGCTCATTGAAGCCTGATTAATTTGAAGTAGTCTGAACAAAAAAAAAATCAGCATACAATGACTCCCCAGAGTCCCTAAGTGTTTGAAATCAATGCTAGGTCACTGTGTTATTAAGCATTTATGAAACATGTATAACACCTTCATTAACACAGAAATCCTGCTCGCTCAAACTGGGCTAAATTTAATATCTACATTTTAATTTAAGGAAAGACAAATGGCCTAGGACTGTGCATACATATTAATGCTATCATACATTTGAAATTAGTTTCATTAGTTAAAAGGACATTCTTACATGCTGCATCGTGTAAAATTGCTGACAACCTCCTCATGAACAAAAGAAAATGAAAAAATATGCCCTAAAAGTAGAAAGAAGGGCAACTAGACTGTTACCTGCGTTAAAATGTTATTAGGATTATGAGGAAAAGCAAGTAACAACAGGAATGATAAAATATTTCCAAAACAGTTTTGTCTACAAAAGTGTTCTGTTAGTAAACAAAGGGGGTGGGGTAAGTGGAAATGATATGAGTAAGATATCAGTATGATATCAGTAAGACATCAGTGAGACATCAGTAAGATATCAGTATGATATTGGTAAGATATCAGTAAGATATCAATATGATATCAGTAAGATATCAGTATGATATAAGTATGATGTCAGTAAGATATCAGTAATTAAGATATCAGTAAGATATCAGTAATACGTGGAATAGCTTGCCAGGTCATGTATGCAGAGACCCTCGGAGGGTTCGAGTCCAGGCTTTACGCAGTGCAGGATACTCTCTGGTCTGAAGGTAAATGGCAGTCCTGGAGGGACTGAATGGCCTGCTATGCTCATTACGCATTTTTATGCTCTCAACAAAGAGCCAGTGTTGCATCAGCAGACCTCAGCAATGTCCATCGCGCCTGCTGACTCCCAGAAGATGTGAACAACCCCGGCCTGCTGTTATAAGCATGTGCACCACCAGCAAGACTGTCCCCCCCCGCCCCCCTTCCTTTCTAATTGAATTATGACGGAAGACAGGTCTGGCATTCTAACAAAAAAAAAGAGAGAGAGAGAGAGAGAGAGAGAGATCACCATATGACAAAATCAGCTGCTGAAATCTACAAAAATGCCTACAGCTGATTGGTACAAAAGCGACTCAGTTCTCTGGAGGTTAGCGTCGGACTAAAACCGCGGAGAAACACAAAGAGGCTCTGTTCCTAAAAGTTGTTTATCACAGTTCTCCTTAACTACTGAATGTGCTTGTTGTCTCCACAGACGTTGAATTCATCCCATATTTTTGTGCAGCATTTTATATCATTTATTTATATTATTTATTACATTTTAGATATATTATACATGGAATTGCAGCTGGGAGTCCCATTCAGAGTAACCAGTCACGTTTACATGCTATAACCTCATGGTGATATTACTTTATATCAGAGCCTTCTCAAGGTGCTAAACAATGATCTAGAACAGTGGGCTCCAACCCTGTGGTCCTGGAGAGCTACAGGGTCTGCTGGTTTTCATAGTGACTCTGCACTTCATGAATCAATTAGAGCAGCTGATTACACAGTTAACTCAACTGACCTGGTGTCTTGGGTCTCAATTGGGTGCTGATTTTGAGGTGAAAACAAAAACCAGCAGACCCTGTAGCTCTCCAGGACCAGGGTTGGAGACCACTGATCTAGAAGGACCATTTGAATGGCTTCATACTCCAGTACCAATCTCATAGTAATAAAATGGCCATATTTCTCTTATTGATTACAGCAATTCCAGGCGCTAAGTATAAGACATGTCCCATGTTCTTGAAAACCAATATAGCATTGAACTAAAAACAGATTTTTTTTTTTTTTTTTTTTGTCAACCAATATGGCAAGCGATTATCCTGTGAATGCATTGGCGGTAGCATTTATCCTGTTCCACCACTAGTGGGGGCTAGTGAGCGGCGGTTGCCGAGCGCAGGCTGTGCTGCCCGACGACGGCCTGCAGTCAGGAAGCAGCCGTGTCCTCGCGTCGCCCGGCCGACAGGCAGCGGGGTGTTGAATTTTATATGACGGAGTGTAGCACAGTGGGTAAGGAACTGGGCTTGTAACCGAAAGGTCGCAGGTTCGATTTCCAGGTAAGGACACTGCCGTTGTACCCTTGAGCAAGGTACTTAACTGAAATTTCTTCAGTACATATCCAGCTGTATAAATGGATACAATGTAAAAAAATGCCATGTAAAAAGTTGTGTAAGTCGCTCTGGATAAGAGCGTCTGCTAAATGCCTGTAATGTAATGTATATGTAATATACGAGCGCCGTACAGAATCGGGGATGAGGGAAGGCGAGGCGTGGGAATATTCCGGAGAATGTTAAGACCGGCCTTGCGGCCTTGCGTCCTGAGCAAGGCTGTGGAGGCCTGCTGGCACGTACTGGGAGGCGGGTCGAGGGACAATCGCACTGTTGTGCCTAAAACCAGCAGCTTAAGCTGGACGGCATAAACTGTACGAAGGCACTGTCCGGGATCGAGGAAGAGCAGGCAGCGGCAAAGCAGGGGCAAATGCCTGAAATAGAATGGAATAGAACCTGTGGGATCATGTGACTTAGGTGATGTCACTGTATCTATGAGATGAGAACCTGTAGGATCATGTGACTTTGGTGATGTCATATGAGATCAGAGTCTCTAGAACCATCTCCCTTATGCAATGACACTGTATCTATGAGACCACATCCTGTAGGATCATGTGACTTAGGTGATGTCACTGTATCTATGAGATCAGAGTCTCTAGAACCATCTCCCTTATGCAATGACACTGTATCTACGAGACCACATCCTGTAGGATCATGTGACTTAGGTGATGTCACTGCATCTGTGAGATCGAAATCTCTAGGACCATCTCTTAGGCAATGCCACTGTATCTATGAGATCAGAACCTGTAGGATCATGTGACTTAGGTGATGTCACTGTATCTACGAGACCAGAACCTGTGACTTAGGTGATGTTGCAGTATCTATGAGATCAGAGCTGGCTCGACCTAATAGGCAACATAAGTGGTTGCTTAGGGCCCCATGACCACCAGGGGGCACCCCTAATTATGTGGGGTTGTGCCTGCAAATCAGATCCTGCTAAGGGTCAATCAAAGGCTTTGGCCAGCACTGTATGGGATGAGAGCAGGGTTAGAACCCACCTAATGCAGGAGCCATTATGAGCTCACTTCCTGTGTAAGGGGCACTTACCTTAGCCAGATATATGATTGCACAAGAGGTTGAACGGCTTTCGCACGTGTCAAAACAACTGCATGTGTACGGTAAGTAGCATAATGCATTTGGCAAGTGCTGCCCACTTCAAAATGGCCTCCCCTCCCATTAAAAGACAGTGCGCCCTGTCCCTCTGAGTGATGCATGCCTATCCCAATGCATGCTGGGATAGGCAGCCCCCCCGTGACCCTGACCAGTAATAAGTGGGTTGGAAAAATGGATGGACGGAGCTCATGCCGATTCTTAGCTGGCCCACAAATCTGAATTAAGGAGTATACATAATATTGTTCCCGCTTTAAAAAAAAAATTAAAAAAAAAAACCTACATATAGTGTAGGGAAACTTTTTGCACAAGTACAACTTCAACAGCATAGCTTCAATCCAACATCCAACGGCAAATGTACTTGGTGAGAGATCAAGTGTGCGGCGTGAGCAAGCTCTGTCTTGCATCTCAGCAAGACAGAGCTTCGCTGGTTTAATTGCATGAGGTGAGAGTAGCTTGTTTTTTTTTTTTTTTTAATTCATCTACAAATTGGTACCAGCTTCCTTTTCCCTTGGAAGTGTGTACATCCGAGCCTAATGCTGCAGAGATGTACTGTAGTCCAGGTTACGGTATTGATTGACACTGCATTACGAACGTGGCTCTTTAACCCAGGAAGTGAACTAATGGATGTATTATGAATTGATTCGTATTTCGCACAGATACTTGAGCTTTGGTGGATGCCTGTATCCGCTGGACCTGCGGTTGGCCGTTTGGAAGTGCAATGTATTTCTCTGATAAGTGGTGTGCCACTTCTGTCTTTCCCCCCCGGGGAAATGTGCCGTTCTGCACACTCAGTAAACATAGAAACGAGTCCCTTGAATGCTTGTGTCTCGGGCAACTTACTAGTAATATCAGGACAGTTGCCTCAGCTTTTCGTCTTGAAATAAAGCCATCCTCTACGGCTTTATTAAACGCCATGCCAATGTTATATAAGAGTAATGTCTACGTATGAAAATTTAAAAAAATAACAACTGTTTAATTGCTGGTATAAACGTGTGTTTAAATTTTATATTTCCTAGATGACATAACATTCGCCTGGACAAACTGAAAGGCAGACTGGGTTCTCTTACTTTCAGGAGCGAACTTCAGCGGGAGCGTAGCTCAGAAGCGCTCCCTGTGGGTCTCAACCGCAAGACAGCAGCGGAAACATAAGCTACATTACACACTACACAGAAAAAGTAGCATGAACGGCGTTTATATACTGTTCTAAAAATAGGGCTCACACCGTCCAATGGTAATAAACGAGCCTCCAGTCAAATTCACCAATCGCAACATGAGCGAGGGCGATTGAATGTCAGGAGACGTTTATGATTGGTCATCTGAGGATATGATAGGCGGGCGTTTAACCTATAGGATATTATTGGTCGGATTTCCAGCAGCGTAATGTGATCACGAGGGGAGGGCTGGTTGCAAGGTTTGAATAGGGAAGTTTACAGAGCGTACGCTGTGCAGTAAGTTCAGTGTTTTCATATAGATCAAGCCACAGTACTTCAAGACGTTGCTGGCTGTTTCTTGGACCGAGAAGATAGAGCAACATCTTGCGAATTCCTGTGCAGCTGCGTATGCACGCACGGCCAGGTCATTTACTTCAAAGAATACAAAAACGTTGCAAACATTTAAAAAAAGAAGAAAAAGAAAAAACAACCTTGATTGAAATTGTCGTAACTTCGTTTTGGATTGAAATGGATGTTATTCCCATGTGCAGCATCTTTCAGGAGCTTCAGATCGTACACGACACTGGCTATTTTTCAGCTTTACCGTCTCTTGAAGAGTACTGGCAGCAGGTAAAATAACTTAAACGTTATAAACTTCAGACTGACGTTGGAACGTGTATTAGTATGGCGAGTTCGCAAGTGTCCTGTTTTTGTATCGCTGCGAATGTAATTACGCAGCTCGCTGGGCGCAATCGTTTCACCTGTCATACGTGTAACGATCTTTGCAGCCAGTTGGTTGCCTGTCATTAGTTGCCTATCATTGTGGTGCTTGTTATTGTAGCGACCTAATTAATTTGTAGGCTACGCCAGTCACTCCGCGTTAAACACTTCCAGTTACCCGTGCGTACTTCACGATCAGTGGCGAAAAAACATGCTTGAACTCGAGGTTCAAGCAAAAGTTTATAGCCAGGCTGCCAAGTGTAGCCAGTTCCAACGCTGCATGCAGTTCAGATTTAGCTGTGCAAATTTGTAATACGCACCTTCACCATGTTTGCTTAAATGAATGACCTAATGACGCAACAATGTTTCAAACGGCTTTGATGTTGTCAGCGTGCCAGTTAGCTGCCTAACCGACTCAAAATATACAACAACAACAACGTCTAGCGAGTTCGCTTGGCAAGCTTAAAGTTGCTGCTGTTAAAACACACAAACGCATCGCAGTATGGCTATTTTACGTGCGTATGCTACATGCCAGTTCTTGCCGTGGAGAATCGCTGTCAAATGTGTGTATTAATTAATTGCGAAAAATAAGCAAAGGGTCAATGGAACAGTTTGTTGTCAAGGGAACATTTGCATTTTGGTAACGTTCGACCAGTTTGAATGCGGAGGTTGCAGACTGAACATTGCCACCGCATTCGGGGTTTATATAGGCTAGTGTTTTCCTTAAAGAAAAGTGTTTCGACTGGTGCGTGATTGAAACTGATTCGCATCGCAAGCTCGCTGGTTTCTTCCAGGCATTTCGAAACTGGGGCACGGAGCCAAGTTCTTCGCTGCCCCCCGAGGCATTTAAACTCCATCCTCTCTCTCTCTCTCTCTCTCCCCTCTCAATCTCTCTGTCCCTGGTTGAAAATGTATGCAGCGTATTATTGAATCAACACTGTCAGGTGGTCTTACTGACCCGCGTCGTGTATTTTCAGCACGATTAATTTATTGAGTTTTAAACACAAGGGATTGTTACTTGTCATTGTGATTTTGCTCGGCAATAACCTACGTTAGAGTGCAGCACTAGTTAGTTGTATGTTTGTTGTAATCTTACTTTTTCATTTTACTGTGTAAGGATGGACGATTGCTGACCATGGAATATGTATAGGCTATGTGTAATATATACGATTGTACTAATAACATATTATAAATAAATTAATTATTTTATAGAGAGTTGTTGCGTGGGGGAGGGGGCTGCATGTGTAACGGAATTTAACTGGCTGATTGTCAAGAATTGAGGAAGTTCCCCAGTTTCCTTTTAAAATAAAATTTGTTCATGGCTGTCTTATGGGTCTCGCGGTATGACTGCATTATGTTTTATGGACCAACTGGCCCCTCGCGCGCCGTGTTATTGCAAGCCATGCCACTTAATGCATTTTTTAAAATCCACATTATGCTGAATAATTAATACATTTAAAAAAGATCTACAAGCACATTCCTTAAGCCTCTGGAGAGCTCCATGGCGTACGTAAATTGGATCACTGCGCACGACGGTCTTCTCCAGGAAAGGGCATTGGGCTCTTTACTGATTGATATTATTATAATTTTCTTTATTTTTAGGGAGGGAGGGAGGGAGGGAGGGGGGCAGGTACATTCCCTTCATATACCACTCTTCATCTCAGTGGAAATATTGCATTGCCATGCACTCTCCCGTGTTATTGATACTCCTTCTGTAATCGTATCCATTTTGAGTGCAGTTATGCAATTCTTTTTTTTTTTTTTTCCTATTTGCTCTGTATAACGGTTGCTCTGCTAAATTAACATGCCGGGTAACCGTAACGTGACGTTAGTTCTCGCGCTGCGTCTTCTGGCGAAAATCTCCGCGTTCTGATTCCAGGGCTTGCGCTGCACTTACTCACGGGCCTTTTTCCGTTTCTGTTTCCGTTTCCGTTTCCGTTTCTCTGGCTAGACGTGCCTGGAGCTGGAGCGGTACCTTCAGAGCGAGCCGTATGTCACCGCGGCGTCCGACATTAAGTTCGACGGCCAGGAGGGCCTGTGGAACAAGCTGATCTTGGCGTGCGGGGACAAGGCCGCCGCCGCCGCTGCCGCTGCCGCCGCCGCCGACCCGAAGATCCCGCGGGCGAAGGAGGAGGACGGCGGGGACGCGCAGAGCCTGGAGGCCGGCGGCTTCACGTCGGACGCCAGCAGCGAGGCGTCGGACAGCTCGGAGGAGCTCTCGCCCACGCTGGGGTACGCCTCGCACCCCCTGGGCCACCTGAGCCCCTCCGCCGCCAGCACCCCCCCATCCTCCCCGGAGATCGGCGCCTTGCCAGCGTGGAGCGGCATGCCGACGGCCCTGCAGTCGCCGGTGAAGATCCGGGCGGGTGGCGGCGGCGGCGGTGGGGGGCGGAGCCTGGAGAAGGGGGGGCTGTGTCACGGGGAGACGTCGCCGGACGGTAGACGGAGGGTGCACAGGTGCCACTTCAACGGCTGCAGGAAGGTGTACACCAAGAGCTCGCACTTAAAAGCACATCAGCGCACGCACACAGGTAAGCGGGACACGCCCCCACCCCCCTCTCCCCTCTCCCCCCCCTCTCCTCACATACATGCCTAATACCAGCACTTGCACTGTCATCATAACATGGACTCAGTCCTTGGGAGGGAGGGAGGGATGGGGGGGGGGTGACACACGATCCAGCCGCTCGTGTTGAAGCAGACCCTGGCAGCAGAACAGCGTCCCGTTGCCTAATCCCCTGTCCAGTCCTGAAGCTGGCTGCACATAAGAAACATCTCCTGGGTTAGTTGTTTTTCTTTTTTTTTCTTTTTTCTTTTTTTTTTTTTGGACCAATCGGACGCCAGGGCTCCGCCCCCGACGACGTGTTGCAACACCTTGCAGCTTTCAGTGCGCTCACGGTCTAAAAACAGCCTCGCGCCCGTGTTCTGAAGGCGTGTTGCGCAAGACGCTATGACTCTCGCCGGTGTACCTGGAATGTGACTTCACTCACAGGTGGGGGTGGGGGGGTTGTTGGTGGGGTGGGGGGGAAGAGAGCACCGTTTGGATTTGGGGACACGGTTTGTTGGGTTCCGTCACGGGGAAAGAAAAGCTACCGAATCCTCTTCCGCCCTAGTGTGTGAATCAAAGAGGATTCGGGGTTATCTGCGTGGGACATCTCTGTGTTTTTTTGTTTTTTTTTTCGCTCGTCCCCGGGAATGCAAGGACTCTGTTTACGTCGTCCTCATGCATTAGTGGTGCCCCCGCATTCCAGAAATTTCTGACATTCCAGAGGCTAACTGCCCTGCAGGCTAATGCGGTTTCGGACCCATCGGACAGGAGAGATGGGAGGGCTGACCCTCAGAATGAATCATTTGTTTTCTTCCGACTTTTCCCGTGTAATTTTAAAGATTCGACCCGCCCTGTTCTGTCTTTGTATTTGAAGTTTTTGGACTTCTCGGTGCCGCTCGGGATGATGGGTTTAGCTTTTCAGGCTCATTAGCGAGGCCTCCCTCCCCCCCCCCCCCCTTCCTAAATTGCTAGCATTTGTGAGATGACCTTGTTTTGAAAAAATGGCATGCATGTAAAGTATGCGTACTAGTCTGGCATGATTGAGAGTTTGACGTGTCGAAATGACTGCTGTCGTTCAGATCCGGAGACAGCGAACGCCCTGAACCGGACGGAAAACACGGAAGCGTTCTGCGTTCACGTTTGTTGTTAACAGCGTGGTTGTGTGTGTGTGTGTTTCCCTCCCCAGGTGAGAAGCCATACAGGTGTTCATGGGAAGGCTGCGAGTGGCGGTTTGCGCGTAGCGACGAGCTAACGCGCCACTTCAGGAAGCACACGGGCGCCAAGCCCTTCAAATGCAGCCACTGCGACAGGTACGCTACAGCTTTAGTTTCGCTTCTTTAACGGTCTGAGCGTAAACCTTTAAACAACGTATGAAATATTTTGAAATTAATTGTAAAAAAAAATAATAATTCTAAAATTTAGTTGAGAATACTCAGTATTTCAAGGCGACTTGCAAAATTTTCACTTGACTTAGATTTAAAACATTTTGAGTTCACGTTATGTCAACTGAAATTCATTAGTTGAGAGAACTTACATTTCATTGTTAGAAAAACTTAAAACCTCAATTTAATGTTTTTCTAACAATTAAACGTAAGTTTTCTGAACAAAACAACTAATAAATTATAGTTGGTTTAACAGCTTAAAAAATCCAAGTTAAGCTCAAAATGAGAAAATTTAAAAGTAAGCTGCCTTGAGATATATATAAGTGTTTGTTGTTTTTTTGTTTTTTTACAATGTGTCATTCTTCTTTCCTCATTCGTATGTGACCTGTCTGGGCCTGTGTTGCTAGCCTCTCTTGGTAAATACCACAGCAGATGCTGTCAGGCTGTGGAAGCGATAGGAGAGCTTTCATACATCCCCATTTGTGGGCGGTGCGGCAGTGAGCTGTCAATCATTGACTCACTTAAGCCAATCAAAAGATTTGGCTCTGAACGGCATCAAATATTTAACATTTTTACATTTGGCATAGAGAAACTTGCACTGATTGCTTTTTTTTTTTTTTACATGCAGTCCATTTATAGCGCTGGGTATTGATATGAAGAAATATCAGGTTGAATAATATCAGGTCAAGTCTACAGCAGCAATGCTCTTTTTAGGAATCGAACTCGCAGCCCTAGTTACTAGCCCATTTCCTAAATTGTAATGCTGAACAACCACCCGCAATGATTGGTTCAAATCGCTGAGCGACTGAAAGCATATGTAGTTCCACCCTTTTTTTTTGGTGAAACTCATTCTCCCATCATGCTCTGGGTCTTGCTCTGACCATTTCATTCCTGCTTTTTTTTCCCCTCAGGTGTTTCTCCAGATCTGACCATTTGGCACTTCACATGAAGAGACACCTCTAGGCGTGGCAGGAAGGGGAAGTGCGCGGAAAGGGGGTTGGGGGGGTAATCCTCATCTCCTGACCCAGCTTCAAGGTTAAATTACCCCTGAGAGAGGATTCAGGGAAGCACGCCCCAAAAAAAAGCATGCCGTTTAGCACCATATGCAGCGCCCCCTAGTGCCACAAGTAAAAAGGGGATGTTCTGAAGGTTCCGGAGAGGGAAGCAAGAAAAAAGAAAAAGGAAAAAAATTATAATTATAAAGGGACAGAGAAAAGCTGGAAGAAAAAAAAATGTCAAGAAAGAAGAAGAAGAAGAAGGGAAAATTCTTTTTTTTTTCCCAAACGTATGGGGCATGGTGCTGGGGGTTCAAAAACTTGCGTGCGTGCGTGTGTTTGTGCATGTGCATGGACGCGTGTGTATGCATCTGTGTATGTGTGTACGCGCGTGTGTGTGCGTGTATGCAGGTACGTGTGTGTGTGTGTGCGTGCGTGTGTGCAGGTCTTTGTCAGAGCACAGAACCTGGACATTCACCTGTCGTCAAAAACGCCTCCTCTGTGGGTGAGGGGACCTGTCATCTGGCTGTGTTAGCAGATTCCATCCAGCAGGGGGCGATACATTCTTGAATGGGGCTTTTTTTTTTTTTTGGTGTTTGGTGCAGCTACTACGTGTGCAATCTGTTAAGTAGCTTGTTTTACATGCTACAAAGCTCATTTGTAGTCCGTTCTATAAGCTGTGTACATAAAGATATAACACATCTATAGTGTCGTTATAACAGACAGGTGTTGCATGATTCTTGGGTTTGTACACATCCTGCAATCTGTAATCAGGACTGCAAATTCCAATAAAGAGCAGCTATATACAGATGGTTTAAATGTTACAATATTGTACTTAAAAGCCTTGATGCTCTATTTTCTTTAAAAAAAAAAAAAAACATTTTTTGTTGGAGAAGCCACTATTGCTTAGCAACGGATTTTACCCCCCTATGAAACTATTTGATTTCAAATATTAATGCCTTGAGGACTAATTCTTTTTTCCTCATCTTTTCTACCTGTTAATGCACTGTTGACCTTAATGGTGCCTTATACAAGTGACCTTGTCCTGTGGAATAGATGAATACTTATGTATCAGTTGGGGTGTGGTTCTTCCCCTCCAGTAGTCCGGAGTGATTGAAAAGCTTTAGTGAGGCTCTGTTTCACATGACGTTGCACCTTTTTCCTTATCTATAGCGAGGGTTTTTCGGGCCTTATCGTGTGGCTTTCGAGCGCATTTGAAACGTTCACTTTATGTGTCACAGTAATGTCTTCTTTTGTTTTGTCACGCCATTTGTAAAAAAAAAAAATTAAAAAAAAATAAATATAAACCTAAGGATCTGGGAGCAACACTCACTTAAAAAAATAAAATAAAATAAATACAAATCTAGTTGAACTAATCGAGCTGAGGAAAAAAAAAAAAAAAGAACGCAGCGAGCACTTAAAAAAAAAAAAGAATTTTATTTTGACGGATTTACTACTGTGTAGTGTAAACTGTATGTACAGTTAGCGATTTTTGTTTTTGCACGATACCGTGCAGGATAAATTCTAGTTCAGAGGTACACGATTCTTTTCGCGGGACGCTAAACCGAAGCGACGGATTTCCTCGACCGAGTTTTGCGGAACGCGAGAGGTATTGTAATTAAGAAGCGTCGTCCTGCCAAGTCCTGTAGTGCGCCGAGCCTAATGAAGGCCTAAAGGCTTCGCTGGCACCGGCGACTGACAGCTGACTCTGGAATTTGGTTATTGATCTGTCTGGAGCCTGTTGTTTTAATATACTCATTAAATATATGCCGAGCAGGTATCCAGAAAGGAAGAAAATAAAGTTGCCCTTTGAATGAATGGCTTTAGTATAAATTTGCGGATATAAAATTTAATATATATAACGACTAGCGTAAGAAGTGTCTACGTGTATAGGTTGTGAACATAGATTGTTTTGTAAAGATGCTTCTATTTTGCAGGGTAAGGGACCAAAAATGTAAAAAAAAAAAAAATATTACAAAAAAACAACAACATAATTTTCTTTTTTGATGTAAAGGTCTGAAAAGATAAGAATCATCATATTTCGATGTTGGATTAGAGTTGCAAACCGATATGGCTCAGTTTGAAGGACTGTGTAACACACAAAAAAGAAAGCTGTACATTTTTCTTCAACTTCAGAAAGATGTGGTTTTTTTTTTCTCTTTATTTTTGTGGTGACTTGTGAGGTTTCATTGGCCACATAATAGGTGGAGCTGCCATAAGTTGTCCATCACAAACGATTCAGCCAATCAGATGGCTCACCGCTGACTCACCACACACAATGTTGTCACCGAAAGCACTGTGTGACTCTGCCTATTTTTGGTTGCATGAAGCTTCACAGTTACATCAGTTTTTTTTTTTTTTTTTTTTTTTTTTTTTTAATGCACATTGATATTTTCAACGGACTTATGAAAAATAGTGTAGCACAAAAAAAAAAAATGCCATACAGGTTGGTCTCCTGGAGGGAGAAAAAATGCAGTGTATTGTATTTAAAATGGCCGCCAGTTCCCTATGGGTGGTAATCGAGCCTTAATCAAGCCAACTGTTTGTTTGCGACGTAACCAACAAATTTTTATTACAGAAGATGTTCATTCTTTTAAACTCTGCCCTGTTATCTAAAGAATCTTTGTAAAAAAATGTTTTTATTATTTTTGTTTTATTTTTTGCTTTTCAGATTTTTTTGAAATTGCTTTGCAAAGTTGGTTATTTCTGTATGAATGTATTTTTTATTGGAATAACAAAAATTCTTATCAGGCTTCTGTGTTTTTCTCCATTTTGTTTGTGGTCACTGAATGTGTGTTGGCATACACTGGGGGTGAGCAGGAGGGAGATGGGGACCAGAGCAAGTAATCCAGGTTCTGCAGTGGTGGAGA
Organism: Anguilla rostrata; assembly: GCF_018555375.3. Lineage (NCBI taxonomy): Eukaryota > Metazoa > Chordata > Actinopteri > Anguilliformes > Anguillidae > Anguilla > Anguilla rostrata. Next base: position 3,112,538 of record NC_057940.1, on the reverse strand, counting down.
TGTTTCTACTTTTTGTTTCAGTCTGGTCTTGTTTGAATGTTATCAGTTTAATTAAGAGTTTGAGGCCTAACTGCTGGTCAGGGTCAGTTTTGGGCTAGATTCTGTCTCATTTGCAGGTTGGTCTCATGGTGTGTTCTTGTTCGTTTTGCCTAACAATTAAATAAATTCTCTAGATAAGGGGTGAAATGGGGGGAAAAAACAGGAAGAGTGAATCTAACCCAGACAGGCAGTACACTGGTCTCTTACTGGTCCTCATTAAGACTGTTAAAATTCATTTGGGTTCTTAAACTTGGTTCCTGTGATCCACAATGTGGACCCCCCCCCCCCCCCCCCCCTCCATTCCTGCTGGTCCCTGTGTTAATTGGGCTTTAATGGAACTGCTATGCTAATAATGAGCTTTATGTTAAAGCTCTGCGCTTCTTGGGCCTCTCCTAAATTCTTCATTGAAGAAACACACCGCTGGATTGTCACCTGACCCCAGTCAGATTGTAATGATGAAATTCAGTTGTTTCCTCAAGGTGTTTTAGTTCATACCCACCACTGTGACACAGCTTTGTCTATTGTGTTGAATTAGTGATAAAAATGGCTTTGTACTCGGGCCCCACTGAACAGCCAGTTCCTTTTAAGCAGTAAAGCCCATTATCAGCCTGTCACTAAACTTGGGGCTCATTTGAATAGAATAGATTGGGACAGACCTCCTTTGCAAGCATGCTTGTGTTAAGCCCACGCCTGTTCAACAAACATTACATTACATTACAGGCATTTAGCAGACGCTCTTATCCAGAGCGACTTACACAGCATTTTACATTGTATCCATTTATACAGCTGGATATATACGGAAGCAATTTCGGTTAAGTACCTTGCTCAAGGGTGCAACGGAAGTGTCCTACCCGGGAATCGAACCTGCGACCTTTCGGTTACAAACCCAGTTCCTTACCCACTGTGCTACACTCCGTCACAAACCTGCGTCCGTGGCAGAGGCACAGCAGCCGATGCGTGTTCAGTGATGTTAAGCCTGCGTGTTCAGTCACCGGCTCCGTTTGTTTTACTTTCTTAATTTAAGTACTGCACACAAACGCGAAAAAAAAGCCGACATAATCGTGTGGGTTCCCGGGACCAGGTCCGAGCGACGCGCTGGATTAGCTCATTGTCCTCTCTCTCTAATTTCTCACGGCTCATTATTGTGTCCCCCTGTTCAGACCCTTGTCATTTCCCCCCCCCCCCCCCAAAAAAATCTCCGCTCAAATGCGGTAATTTTGAAGCCGGCAAACCTGTCGCGCTTCCCCCTCCTTACAGCGGGGGTTTCCGCCGAACCTGAACCGTTACAAAAAAGAGAAAAAAAAGAAGGCTTGTCTCGTCTGCTCCTGACGGGACAGGCGCCGGTTTTTTGGTTTGGTTCGGTCGCCAGCGGAATAATACCGGCTAAAAAGTTGCCCGGTGGGCGGGTGGAGAAATGTGTGCGATGAAGTCACGGCGACGGAAAGAGTGAGTAACGACGCTGTCGCGCCGCACGGTTTCGGGCGTTTAATCTCGGGGGGGCGAGAGGATGACGTCGGCGATTTACGCCCGCGGCGAGTCGGGCTTTTGAAGGAATCCTGACGAGCGCGAGTGTGTCGGGGGAAATGGCTTCTGGTGCAGCTCGGCCGGCCGAGCGCTGTGATTGGCTAAAGCAGTGTGGCGCAAAGGTGACCACAAAAAAAACTAAAAATTAAAAATAAAAAAAACTCTTTGTCGGTGACCGGACCTCGTAATTAAAGCCTGCCCAGGTCACGTAGTAGGACCAGAAAACTCGGGGGATTTTCTTGATACAGTGTTAAGATACTATCTAGTTTGCAGGTAATCAGAGCACAGGGCACAATTTAGTCAGGAAAATGGCAAGCATTGTTGGGCTGAAGGGCCTGTTCTCGTCGTTATGTTATGTTATTGTTATATTTCCTTCCGAAACATTTCGTGTTATGTTTTGTACGGGAGCACCCGCATTCCGCGAAGAAAGTGGAAATATTTACTTAGCAATTTACTTCAAAAAACACAGGATGTGTGCCAGGGGCCACAGTGGCTCACTCACAATGCATCGCCCGTCATTAAGAATGTTGGATTTGTGTCATGGGAATTTACTGGTGAAATGAGGTAAAAAACACGGAGAGCATTTAAGGCAAGGATGTGGATCGAGGGGGAGGAGGAGGGTGGAGGGGGGAGAGAGAGGGGGGCGGGGGAGTCTGTAATTGCACCCTGAGTTAAACTGGTTGCTAAACAGAGAAACTTGACCCACCTATACCGCAGGAATGTTCTGCAGTGTTTTTTTCTATAGATTCTTGGCATTAAAAAAGAACATATTTTTGTCGGTTAACGCTACCACACAAAGTTTTTTTTTTTTTTTAAATTCCTTTGCATTATATTTAATGGCAGAGGGAATTCATAGCAGAGAGAACACGACTGAATTTACTTGTATTGTTTGAGAATTAGTGCCAGACCTGGGAAAACAACATTCCCAAACAACATTCCCAGACCAGTGAGGGAATATGCAACTGGTTTTCCCAAAGCATAGTTTCAGTTCATGTGTTTGTTAGTTGTTGTTGAAAATATTTGAGATACATAAATTGTTCTAATCTAAAATTTCACTTGCATGTGTTAATTTACATCAGAGGTCTGCAGAGAATGAAAGTACCAGTTTTAGATTAGCATGTCACTAACTGCATAAGCGGCTAAAATCTGACTGGACGATTTCAATATGCCGCACAGAAGCATATGCTAATTAATGTCACAATATCAGTAAAAACATTGACCTTTACTGTACTTATACATCCCCAATATCACTTTCACATTTTGAAAAAAAGAAGAGAAAAAACCTTTGGTCAACATAAAAATTAAGTGGCAGGATAAAATAGATAAATAAATAAATACAATGAACACCTGCAGATTTGCAGAAAATGGTAAGTTCACTTGGCTTTCATTTCATTAGATGTGCTCAGGGAATTTCAATTAAACAGACTGAATATTAGGATGAGCGTACTGTATTCCAAGCCAGTGTTTTTCCTTAATAGCAGCGAATATGACACCAGAAAGATTAAAGATCGGAGAAGACAGTCAGGACTGAAGAGGCAAACGATCAGCGTGATCCAGGCTAAGTATCACAATGACTGTCCCTCATGCACCATAAGAGAAGTGACAAGTTTTTCTGGCCGAAAATTCAGATTTAAATCAATATTTACCCAAAATATCAGCCTGAGCATCCAAAAAGGCATTACAGTAAGTCTAATGGACAAAGTGACGTGTGATTAGACAGTTCACCAGAACGGACTAGGCAGTAAGTTCACATGTTTCTATGTAGCATTATTTTCACCACCTAAAATATACAGGCTTACAATTGCAACTGTTAAAATGAAACACTGAAATGAGACAATCAGCATTGACTGGAATGTGTTTAATCAATCAATCAATCAATCAAGTAATCAATAAATCAATCAATCAGTCAATCAAATTTTATTTATATAGCACCTTTCAGACAAGTAAATGCAGTTCAAAGTGCTTCCCATAGAAAAAACGGTTGACCTGGCCACAGCTGACGGAGGTCACCTGGAGTAGACGCCTGTGCCTTGCGCAAAGAGAACGTAGTGACATCATCAAGGTCATGTGAGGTCAAGCCGGAAGAGAGGCAAACCACAGGGACAGTGCTCGTTAAACCGTTTCTTAATGGTAGCTTTTCCCTTTCCACGTTTTCTCGCGTCTATTCAAATTCTTTAAAAAAAAAAAGAAGCAACCTGGCCTCGTTCGACCGGCGAACACAAGAACATACCGTCGTCGCTGCGCATACCGGTAAGCTTTTATCCGGCACTCAGATGTCAAAACGACAATCAGGCGAAGAATGGGCTTTTAAAAAGTGCGGGGTGCGCGCGCCGATTGCTGCACCGTGCTCTGTCACAGAGCCAGAAGCGACGGTGCTCGGAGGGGCGTGTAATTAAGCCGGCTTGTTTAACGGTTAGCGAATCGCTATTTCCCACAGATTGCAGCAGCTGTTTCCTTGATGGCTTAATGATGTGAGCGGGTTTTTACGAGGCTGGCGCGGGCTGCTGACCAACAGCGGCGCTCAGGAAAGAGCGCGAGCGCTTTTCTTTCTTTTACTTAGTGGCCTGTTGAGTGTAGATTTTCAATGGAAAATAAAAAGCGACTGATAGTTTCAATAGTCCATCAGTCTCCCGTTAAGGAGGTGGTTGAAGTATTTGGACAGTGGACACGATTTTTGTTGTTTCGGCTTTGTTCTCCAGCACATTGAATTACAAATGAATATAACGCTTAAGTGCACAGTATATGTTTGCGTGAAAAGTGCTGTAATTTTTACTTGGTGAAACCGAAATGTATAAAAATTATTTTTTTTTCAATAAAATCTGAGAATCTGCATTTTAACCACATGTGAATTAACATAACATAATGACGAGAATAGGCTATTCAGCCCAGCAATGCTCGCAATTGTTTGATTACTATTCTAAAGTTGTGTGTAAAATTTAGTACAGAGCCAAATCAAGAGAAAAATATGTCTTTGTCTCAAACAACAAATAGTTCACTGTTATATATATATATATATATATTATATATATATATTATATATATACATTTATAAATACAGAATCACACATACAGGAGCTTCAGCTTTTTTTTCTGAAGAACAGCAGGGATCTCAACCTCCAATCTTTGAGGGCCGCAGCGTCTGCCAGTCTCGTGGTACGTCTCTGAACTCAAGCGCCTGTTTTGAGTCATTTTATTGGCCAGAGCCCCTGGACTGGAGTTTGCAATCCCCGGTCTGTAGGTCGGTGGTACAGTAAAAATCCTGCATCCTGCATTTACCCTGCAAAACTTCAGTATCCTAAAGTAATGTGACACGCTCATATTTATAACTGATCAGAAATCTATCGCCGTGTTTCTGTATCTTCCCCTTGACTGTGCTTTACAGATTTCACTTTACAGAGGCCTGCTTTGTAGTTATTATATGCACCTGAATATACAGTGGGTTTGCTGTATGAGAAATCCAAATGCCATGATAGAGCTTTTCGGTGCTCTGTTTACTTTGGTCTAAAATGTGGGCTTCTATTTTTTTTTTTTTTTAATGAATTCATTTAATCAGAAAACTTTTTTAAAAAATTTAGGCTTCTGCTGTAGACTATTCATATCAATTCACCTTCTAAATGCACAGCGTTTCTGTGGGGATTGTGGATATTCAGTGCTGTTTGAGAGTAGTTTGCAGACAGATGCAAATATGATTTGAATGAAGGGAGTCACCACATGATTGAACAGAAGAAAAACCAGTTTAGCAGTTACCTCATGCACTAATGACACAGTGACTGTTTTTCAGACATGTTTTTTTCTTCTCTTTAATAATTACCTGTCTCTCTCTCTCATCACAATAGTGTAATGCATAATTCTGTACATTTGGAGACACACTAATCTAACCATGTGTTCCATGCTGAAAAACAGGTAAAGGTCTCAGATCCTCTAGTTAGCCCCTAGATGAGCAAGTCTCATTGATTGACTGATTGACCATGTTGTTCACAAACCTACACCCTGAGTTGACCATAGGAGGATGGGTTCCCCCCTTGAGCCTGGTTCCTTCTGAGGTTTCTTCCCATTTGCCACAGGGAGTTTCTTCCTTGCCACTGTTGCTTTAGGCTTTACTCTTGTGGGGGTTTAGGCCAGGGTTGTCCGTGAAGCGTATTGTGACAATTGTTTGTGAAATGCGCTATGCAAATACATTTTGATTTGATTTGAAGTCTTCTGCTTGCTTACAAACATGGGCCATTTGATTTTAGTACCATACCATCTTTAGGTGCTCTACACCATCTTTGAAGGACGCTAAATACAACTGATGGCAAATTGAGCCTAGTGTGATTGTTCGATGGTCGATCTGTCCTTTCAGTTTACTTCTCAGTGAGAATTCCGTTCTCTGGTAGCTCAGCGCTATGACTGGTTCATAAAAAACTGAGTCACTGACAGCACATAATTCACTATTTGAGATCAGGAATCTTTGGTATTAAATACAGGTGGAATAATCTACGGGAGTATTGCAGCACACACTCGCTTCTACTTTGTTTGATCTCTCCATCTCCCGTATCTGATCTGGAAGAGTGTGCTGATATGAGGGCCAATAGGAGCACTTGGCACGCACGGTATGCTGGTATTTTGATCAAAGGATTGAATCTGTCAGTCACAGAGAGAGAGAGAGGATGGAAGGGTTTGGACAGTTGTAAGCCATACTAGCACAGGGGAGGAAAGCAATTTCTTTTAGGATTTCCTGCCTTTGAAATCAAAACCAGAGTTGTCAATAAGCAGGCAAACAGCACCTTTGTCCACGTTTGGTCAGTGAGCAGAGAGAGAAAATGAAAAATGGGAAGAAAAAAAAACAAAACAAACAAAAGTGCTGCACACCACACCGCTTCTGACGCTACATATGTTAAAGGGGGGAATGAACAGGCACTCAAAATAATATTTCCAGTAGTCGCAGGTCCCAAAATGAACACCGGCAATGACACCGTCATTATCGCAAATCCCCCCCCCCCCCCCCTTCCCGCCGTCCCGCACACCCCCTGGGGCTCAGCGCAGATTACATAAATTTGTGTGCCGTGACAGATTACAGGCTTGTGAGGGCGAACGTGACTCAGGCTCTCTCAAAATGTTCCGTAGCGTCTGCAGCTCGAGGGACGAGAACAAAAAGCCTCATTTGCTTTGTTTTTTTCTTTCCCCCCCATCAAAAAAAAAAAGGGAAAGGCTTTCAAAACGTCTGTCTCATCGCTTCTCTCCCAACCAAAAGTACAGTAGCTGCATTTGTCACCATGACAACAGGCCGCTCTTTATTTATTTTTGGCAGGGAAGATGGCAGTCCCCCACGGTACAGTACGGCGCACGGTTTGTGTATGTTGCCGTTCTGTGGTTACAATGGCCTTCATTTGATTTTTGCAATATCTTGACAACTCTCAAAATTTCGAAAGATTTATAGTGTATACAATAAGGATTTATTGTATACAAGAAGGATCCTCTCCCTCTGTAATTTTGTCACGTACACATGACACAGAGATTTGCTGTTTGAATCACCTTTTTATTAAACTTCAGGCCTCATTTTGTTATGCTGCACACCAACTATATATTACTAAAGCTGCTATAAACATGTAATAAGCAGCTTCATTACCAGCATATAACATTGTTATAACTCATTCACAACTGTGTGTGCAGGAATTCATGCACCAAGGGTTGTTAGTCAATCAGACGATATTGTGTGTTATGTCACAGTTGAAAACAGTGATTTACATGGTCGACTCAGTTGGCGAAGGTACTCGCTACACAAAAATCTATCTCGAGTTTTACACCGTAAAATGTCTTATTCGCGTCAAGACTGGATCGGGTATTCTCTGTCACTCAGTGAAATGTAACCTATCACGGCCGAGTTAACACTACAAAGTATGTGTTGCAGCGTACAGGCTGGACTGCACAAGGTTCGAACCGGAGCAATCTCACAAGGCAAGCATGACAGCAGCAGTGTAATATAATGGGTAAGGAGCTGGGCTTGTAACCTAAAGGTTTGATTCCCCGGTTGGACCCTGCCGTGGTGCCCTTGAGCAAGGTATCTAACCTGCATTGCTTCAGTATATATCCAGCTGTATGAATGGATGCAGCGTGAATGCTGTGTAGAAACTGCGTAAGTTACACTGCACCTGTCCTAATGACGGGGACTGGTGACACTGTAAGAGGGCGGAGGGCTGTGCGGTTGGGAGATTAGGCGGGTATGTTCCAGACTGAGATTTTTAAAAATTAATTAGCAAAAGAGTAAATGTGAAATCGGCACAGAATGCGATTTCTGGGACGTATTACTGGACATCTTACGCCTAGCACTTGTTTATGAACTTTTACTGCAGAATGGTTATTGAAATGGTCATTGCTGTATTGTATGGGGCCGTTTCTTTTTTTCTGAGTGTGTGTGTCATGCGATTCTAGCAATGTATTTGAATGATTTGTGAAAATTTATGCAATGATGATATAGGCACCATGAAGTCCCTCTCACTGACTCACCTGTGTGGATGAAATAATGGGACTGGATCACCTGTGGAGTTGTCATGGTTACAGCAGCAAGAGCATCAGTCGCTGCTGGATGACCAGGTGAGAAGAATTACATTTCAGCTTCTAAAACAAATGATTGATTTTCTTTCTTTATTAATAAAATGGTTAAGTTTTTGGACGGAGTGTAGCACAGTGGGTAAGGAACTTGGCTTGTAACCGAAAAGGTCGTAGGTTCGATTCCCGTGTTGGACACTTCCGTTGTACCCTTGAACAAGGTACTTAACCTGCACTGCTTCAGTATATATCCAGCTGTATAAATGGATACAATGTAAAAAACATACATTACATTACATTACAGGCATTTAGCAGACGCTCTTATCCAGAGCGACTTACACAACTTTTACATAGCATTTTACATTGTATCCATTTATACAGCTGGATATATACTGAAGCAATTCGTTAAGTACTTGCTCAGGTACAACGGCAGTGTCCTACCGGAATCGACTCCTTGATTACAATCTAGTTCCTACCCTGTGCTAACTCGTCAAACTTAACCATTTTATTATAAGAAGAATCAATCATTGTTGCAAGCTGAAATGTTCTTTCATCGGTCATCCAGCAGCGTATGTCTGTGTGTCTGCCTTCACAGGTGATCCATACAAGTGCAAAGTTGTAAATAATAAATAAATAATAAATATACGTGTCATGGTAAATACTGTGTCTGTTGCTTTCAGCGTTGCGGTGCATTGTGGGAAAGCTACCCATAAAGGACGTTTAACTGTGGCTCCGGCAGTGAGAGCAGTGATCTCAGATTGATGGAACCAGATAAGAACACTCATCTCTGGTAATCTAAGACTTTTATTATGCCGCTGATGGCCTGTTGTTTCACACGTGTGATGTCACTGCTTCATTTGATTGCACAGCTGCTCAGTCTTGACCCATATTTAACTGCAGCCCTGTTGCATTGTGGGTGTGTTTGCGCTCCTAGCTCGTGCCATCTGAAGAAAGGACATGTCTGATCAATTTACTGTCAAAGTAAACCCGATAATTCAGTCGTTTAGTGTTCGCTTCAACTGGGGGGAAAAACATCAATGATTGGTTATGATATGGTTTCATTTTAAAAAACAGAAGAACTGCTGTGACTTTTATTGTCTGTTTTTTTTTTTTATGCATTTGGGCCTTAGCGTGTTTCATTGCCCTTGTAGCATGTAAATTGAGCGCTCCAAAAACATAACTGAGTCATGCTGAAAGAAAATAATAAAAAATAATACGCCTGTAAATTCAACATTTTCAGGATAAAACAAAAAGATGTCAAAAAGATTAATCATTAAAATCTTTTAAACCTGCAGTTTCTGCATTAAAACCTACATTTAAAAAACAGTTTCTGCTCAGTAAAATGCTCCGTGAGCATTTAAAATAGTTTAACTCTTTTGTTTGCTTCAGTCAAAGAGAGACGAAGTGTCCTCCATCGCAGCAGAAGGCACTCTGTAAGCATTCGTTTGGCGTAACTTTCACCGTGCGCACGGCAGCTAGGGACGAGTCACCTCAGGCGTCCTAGCAGAGGTCAGAGGTCACGCTAGGTTTCCGTTTAACTCACAGGCTGAGCTGAGACTCCAGGGCAGCGGAAACTTATCGTACCCCCCCCCAATCCCCCCCCCCCCCCCCGGCGTGAGTCACTGCGCCTCTTTGGCGGACCTCCCCGAGAGCGCCGTTTGTTTTTTCGACGTCTGGAGATATTGGAAGTGAAGCGAAACAATGCGTGTCTGGCCCCCCAAATCCGAAACTGCCGAGAAGTTCCACAACAGTCGGCCATTTGCATTTCAATTGTGTGTGTGACCGATCGGCCTGTCGTGCTCAATCACGCGCCGCCCCCCAGGCTCCCCCCCCACCCCCCCGCCTCCCCCCCAGTGATTAAACATGCATGAGGCTCACGTGGCACATTCCACAGTTTGGATAATTTATCGAATTTATCGAATTGCAGTTCCTTTCGGGGTATTTTACATTTCCCGCAATGCTCATTCCAGCAATACTGAGGCAAAACTCGAATTCAAAGCGAGTGTGCTCTACGACACTTATCTGCCTAATATGTTGTGATTATTGTATGAAAATATCAGCAGATATTATAAAATCCCTCTCTTTTGCACTTGACTGAACAAACGCGCTTGTTTTCCAGGAATGGGCGAAGTGATCTGTGTGCTCGTTGGTTTCTGTGACGTGGCGTTACGATCTGCCGCGTTGTGTTGTGAAGCGAAAGCTGCCAGTGTTTGAAGAGATTTAGAAAGTTTGTCTACAACATGTTTGTGCAGGGAAACAGGTCACCCGAGATTTATGCAGGCCTTATTGGACCAAATGCATCCATATGCTTAAATAATGCATGAAAATCAATGTCAGTTCATTTAGGTGACGTAAATTGTAAGTGTGGTCTAAATGTACATCCAAATGCGGTTGAAATCTAAATCAACATGTGAAAAAAAAAATGTATTTGGCCAGGGCTACCATGGGAAGGATATTTAACTTTTATTTCAATGGGCATCTGAATAAATAAATGATGAATAAGGTACATTTTGAAAAATGCGGCAAGTTTGCAAAGTACACACATTTCCTTCAGCTCATTTTTTAGCTTGACAACAAATAGGTGAAAATGATATTCCTTTGCATTTTGGGAATTGTTTTTTGCTTCTTCTTTTTTTTTCAAATAAAGTTGGAAAAAAAAAACCGTTTAGGCCAGTCACAAAGAAGCCACATTTCTTCTTCTTGAGCTTAATCAGGTCATTTAAATGCTATTCTTACTGCTTCTCTTAATGTTTGTGAAAACCAAGAACCTGGCTATGAAACGACATCAAACAAACTTTGATTGTTTGATGAGTTCAGTATACTATAAATATTCAGAAATGGTTCTTTTTTTTCTCCAAATTAAACTAAAAATAAAATCCATGAATATGCATTGAAATCGTCATCAAAACAGGTCCCTGCCGTAATATATACTAGATTATATTGATAATTTTTTTTTATTACTATCACCTTTTAATTAAGCTCAGTGCTTTAGACGAAAGGATCAAAACACCCGCGAAGAAGAAAACAAGATTGAATTAGGGCCCGACGAGAAGTAATCGGCGTTAAAATCAGTCTCTCGGTCTCCCGCGTGCCGCGCAAGATAACAGCGGCTCCCCGCACAGCCCGCGAACGTCGAAAGCAAACTTCAAGGTCCCCCGGTTCGTATAATGGGGAGGAAATGAGGTGGCGGTAACGCTCTCGCGCTTCGCCCCTAACGAGTTTCCTCTGTTTCGCCGCGGAGCGTTTTGGGGGAAGTACCCCCGGGTACGCTCCCCCGGGGCTTTAACCTGCCAGGACGGAATGCGGCCGTGAGCGCCGCTGCGGAACGCGTCGCGGTAGCCGTGGCGATCGCCGCCGTCCGTTCCGTCAGAGCCGCGCTGACCGTGCGCACGCCGTGACGCACTGTTCCGTGTTATACAGGTCCATACTCACACTGTTCCGTGTTATACAGGTCCATACTCACACTGTTCCGTGTTATACAGGTCCATACTCACACTGTTCCGTGTTATACAGGTCCATACTCACACTGTTCCGTGTTATACAGGTCCATACTCACACTGTTCCGTGTTATACAGGTCCATACTCACACTGTTCCGTGTTATACAGGTCCATACTCACACTGTTCCGTGTTATACAGGTCACCATACGTCAACTCACTGTTCCGTGTTATACAGGTCCATACTCCACTGTTCCGTGTTATACAGGTCCATACTCACACTGTTCCGTGTTATACAGGTCCATACTCACACTGTTCCGTGTTATACAGGTCCATACTCACACTGTTCCGTGTTATACAGGTCCATACTCACACTGTTCCGTGTTATGTCCGTTTACAGGTCCATACTCACACTGTTCCGTGTTATACAGGTCCATACTCACACTGTTCCGTGTTATACAGGCCCATACTCACACTGTCAGAGTTCAACTCCGAACATGTACGTGTCCATCGCCGCTGACCTCTAAAGACCTGAAAAACCGTCTCACAGAAATCTGGTTTTTTTTTTTTTTCGACTTTCGGCTGTGTTGTCTTCCCCCCCCCATGCAGAATCTTAGTAAGCACATTAACGTTGCCACAGTTTGATTGCATCTGAAGAATATCTTAACTGCAAGATGTTGATAAGGGTCTGCTGTCAGTGCAGCAGCCGTGTTGATAAATAATGCATCGCATGCATTCAGAGGTTAGCAGAACGCTTCTCTAATTTGCTTCCAAATGATTGTTGCTCTCAATCGCATTCCTGCTTTGCCAAAACGTCTAATCTATTACTGAAGCCATTTACAATTAGCCCATTAGCCTGGCCCAGATCCACGATATTTGGTTCCCAGTGGGGGGATGAGCTTGTTCTTGTTGTTGTTGTTTTTCATAACAAGGGGTCAAGCACTGCGACGTGATTGGTTCCTGTCTGTGAATTATTAATGCTCACTCGCTCAAATACAACATGAATGCTTGGGTGAGGAATGTGTACGGTAGGAAATTAGGCTTTTGTCATGGGGGTGGGGGGTGGGGTAGGGGGATGGGGGGGTGTGCTTAAGAAGGATGATGCATTCCCATGGTGTTTTTGAGCCACCCACATCCAAAACAAATCCATTTTTGGCAAAGCCCTCATCTGGCCCTTTTTGCCCGTCTGTCTCTCCAACGCTGCACCATTGTTCAGTGTGGTGTTCAGAAGACAGCTCTTAACGCAGTAAACGATTGTGCAGCAAGCAGAGAGCAATCAAGCCCTACGGTTGGAGAACACTGGGATTTGCACATGCCTTAACTGAACACTCTAATGCTGATGTCACAATCACTGCCGGTCCCTGGGAGCCGTGGGGTTCTAGAACACTGGCTTAGGATTCTGAAAAAAGCATTGCTATCTATAATTCTCTCCCGTCTGCTCTGTGCAGACATTTTATGCGTATACGGTCTTTTGTACAAGACTTGTCTGAAATGGCTTGGTTTGCAGGGCTGCAAATGAGACCCCTGGCCTCAGTAGGATACCCTGATTAAATAAAGGTTTAAATAAATAAATAAATAAATTCAAAAAACGTACTCTTCAAAGAGTTAAGGGTGAGCAGCCAGGGCGAGGAAAGAAGCTCAGTGTCTGCTTTAGTTTCCTGTTCGGAAGAAAGAACTTGAACAGTAGCTGCTATCTGTGCTCTTTCATCATAATCATAAAAACAATGCATTGGATTTGTCTCCAATAATGGCAAAATCATATTTTTGTTATGGGTAATACTGGGAAAGCCAAGGATGATAAATGTAGACCTTTCCTAAGATGGCAGAGCACCTGATGCTTATAAGGTTAAAAACTATCAACATCATATGTTAGGCTTAATGTAAAATGTGTTTTTGTTGTTGTTTTGTTGTCTTTAGTGTTTTTTTATTTTTTAGTGTATTTTATTTATTCATTGTAAGAGGCAATAGATGGATTTGACACAAAATGACACAAAAAATGAAATATGGTAAATACATGTGTATGTGTGTGTGAAGAAAATTTATGATTTTCGTCATCCAGAGAAAAAACTTTGAAAAATGATAATATTTTTGCTTTTGGTTGGTTTTGGGTTGGAGCGATATTTTCTACTCAAAGTAACACTAAATCACTGCTCAACAGTGCTGAATTTTTTCCTCTTACAGCGAGCCCTCTTCGTTTTCTCGAATAAAAAAAAAAAACGGTAGATTAAGAGTCTGAAAGATGCGCGCGCGCGAGGCTGCTTTGCATGTTGGGTAGAAACGTTGAGCTCCTGCCTGCAGGGAGAGCGTGGAGTGGAGAGAGAGGCCGCCCGCCCGTCATGCTCTGGCGAACACCAGGCTGCCCGTGACCTGGGCGGTCCTTCACCCTGAATACTGATCAACGGCATCGCCGAAAATTACCCACAATCCACCTCTCCGTTCCTCTTCGTAAGTACAGCCTAGTGTTTTCAGCTTAGTGCGTCTCAATTCTGTGCCCGCAAAGGATTTTTATTTAGTTTTTTTATTTTTATTTTTATTTTTTTTGCGATTAGAAGGTAACGCAGCACAAGCACTGTTTTTTTTTCGGCTAATGCGCCGCCGACTCTGAGAATGAGCTTCCTGCTCCAGCCGAACTGGCTGTTCAGAGAGGAACCACTTTTGCAGTACTCGACGCAGGCTCTTTCATTTGGGGGCAAACCGGACTGAATCGACAACAAAACAGCGTTTTTTTTTTTTTTTTGGCCGTTCAGTTCAGAAAGCAGTTAGCAGCTAGCTTCTGTGTGAATCAAATACAAGGTGCATAAAATGTCAATAACAGCTCTAAGCAGCCGGGTTAGGTCAACCTGTTTGGCACAGACCATTCTGCCATTGTTCACAAAGCAGAGGAAACATATGATTAATTCCTACACTGATTCCTGGTTACAGTACAAACAGACATTTAAGGACATTACATAAGGGGATTCTTCATTCATTATTTATTTCCTTAATGAGTGGCTAATCAGTATTTCTTAGCACCTCCTCCCCCCCCCCCCCCACACACACACACACACACACATCACATACATATTCACAAACAGCTGTTTTTCAATTATAAAAATACATATGTATAATTAATTGCATATTACAAAAGAGTCTCACATTGTTTGTACAAGTGAATATACAGATCATGACATAAATATTTCAGGCAAACATCTGTCTAATTTGTGCAAAGTGATTATCGAGTCAGACGTCGGTAAACAAGCTCACTGGCGAAGCCCGGTGAAGCCATTTTAACTGTCAGACAGGCAAACCTCGCCGTCTGCATGCTGACTAATGCCAGCGTCAGGTAACGATGGAAAACAAAAAGCTTAAAGAGAAGGAAAAACAAAACAGAAGTGTGGCGTTGCATGACAATAATCCCAAATCGACAAGTCAAAGCCAAGACAGCTTCTGCACCTCACAGGAATAGGAAATGAAGGCCTTGCAAACCTAGCGGTCTGCAGGGCGGTCATTATCAGTGATTTGTTGATTTTGTGACGCAAATAGTGTGTTGTCTGTTATGTCCCCCAGCCCTCTTGCTGGTGCCCCTAGTGGCGATCGGTTCCTTTGCTTTTCCTTCGTCCATTTATTTAATTGGACGATTGGCAGCGCCTGATGGAAGCCCTTTATGACGAGCCCTGTGATGTCATAGAGGGGAGTCACCGCGACAACCCTCTGGGTTCCACGCTGCCAATGTTCCGTTTTGCATTTCAAACACAACAGTTGCTAAAAATGCACTTTGTTTTTAGTTCTCCTCCTGAAGTTGGATATTTGAAATATAATCCCGAGCATCAGCCCTAAGCCCCGGGCCCATCTCCAGCGAATTCTACTCCATTTTCGCTGAAATTTCACATACGCAATTACCAGGCTGTGGAAACAAATCGAAAATTCAAATAACATTGACAAACAGCGGGAAAGAGGCCTGTTCTGCCCTTCGGAAGGTGCGTCTGCGGAAAAACAGGCGGGTTACCACGGTAATTTGCAGACATGACTCACGCACACTTTCCAAGCACGCAGAAAATAGACGCAAATCCCTCCCCTCACAGCCACTGTGGACGTAAGATTTATTGAGAATAATGACAAAAAATAAAACCTCTGTTGAGTTTAATTTT
The DNA here is from genome assembly GCF_018555375.3 of Anguilla rostrata. Lineage (NCBI taxonomy): Eukaryota > Metazoa > Chordata > Actinopteri > Anguilliformes > Anguillidae > Anguilla > Anguilla rostrata. Next base: position 3,096,884 of record NC_057940.1, on the reverse strand, counting down.
TAATGTCAATTTACTTTTACCTCCACTTTGAGTAAGTGTGTTAACTAAAATGGAAAGAGAGAGACTGAGAGATAGGGAACTTTGAGAGAGAACATCATTTTTTTTTTTTTTTTTTTACACTACAGGTTTTTAGAGTTTTTTAGAGTTCACTTTTTCAATACTATTCACAGTTTTCCGTACCATGTGCAGCTTAGCACGACAGTTCATTTCACACCCAAAATGCACCAAAACTCCTAAAATACTGCAAAATATGTCTCAAAATATGTCTTAAAGAACAGAGGTACAGTGATACATCCTTACAATGCGTATGCACAGTCAAGCCTCTCCATATCAAGGCTCACGTATGCCAAACCAACATTGACCTTCAGACAGGGATTGAGGGATTGTCTGCCCCAGTGCATCCTGGGAGCCCTAAAGAGCAGTTGGATTGGTGTTGTTCGCTTTTGAAGGGGCTGGTGGGAACTGTAGGTCAGGAAGGAAGGGACCCACAGGTGTGTCTACAAATACCAGCACTAAAACAATAGAGCACTCCCCCAAATCAGCCCCCCAGATGTAATGTGTTTACAATGTGTGTGAGAGAGTGCGTGTGTGTGTGTGCGTGTGTGTGTGTGAGAGAGTGCGTGTGTGTGTGAGTGAGTGTGAGAGAGTGCGTGTGTGTGTGTGTGCGAGTGTGAGAGAGTGCTTGTGTGTGTGTGAGTGAGTGTGTGTGTGTGTGGTTAGGGGTGCAGGGGGGACTGAGAGTTTCATGCTAATTACGCTACCCTAGTGTTGAATGAACAGGCATGCAAGATGAAAGCAGGATGAAAACTATTTTAACCATTAATTCTGCAACCAAGTTTCCATTCCATTCCAATCTGCATAAAAGCATGTTTCAGTTATAAAGTAACTGGATCCAACTCAATTTGTGCAGTACTTTGTTTATTTGCATGTCATTTTATTAATGTGATATGCATATAAAAATTAAACAAAAAAAGTAATTTTCCAAATTTAGAAAAAAAAATATTAGTGTAGAAGGCCATTCTTGCCACTTCATTAACAGGACCGTTTAATTATCTTTGGAGCCCTTGCTGCTAGTTAAAATTCACGCTGGTCTCGCGCAAACATTAAACTGCGATTATAACATCGCTCGTGATTGATCATTGCTACATAATGAGCAGCTTACCATCATAAAGCGTTCAGTGATGGCACGCTGCTCAACATTGTCCGCTGCATTTATCTTTAAAGACAACACGCAGCGGCCGCCGAAACAAGGCATTCATTGGAGGATTAAAGCTCTTCACGCACGAGACTAAACTATTTTCGGTCAACTGACCTGTGCATAACGTTTCAAGGATGTTTTTGATTTTCATGCGAGACGACAGACTGCTGTAAAAAAAGAAAAAAGAAAATCAATGTCATGCGCAAACTGGCATCCGCTGTTCACACGCAGATGAAGAAGCTTTCGCGGGAAGGTCAGTGATTGTTATATACGGAAAACAAACTGAACTTGCACTGCGCTCTGGAAAGCAAGAAGAAGCAGTCAGCAGTGCCATTGGCCAAGATGTATGGAACACATGAGATTCAACAGCCACGCTCCTCTCAGCCTTCAAAGGATCGCTTTAACGCACACAAAAACGGCAGCATCACTCGCCAGTGAAAACCGCCTTCCCGGGAACGCGTAGACACAAAAGCCGTATTCTCGCGCACACAAAGCCTTGACCCTGACGGCGACTGTCTGTGGCAGTGGCAGTTAAACTGAGCTCACCGTCCAGTGCTGTTTGCGAGCGTGGTCACGCAGTCAAACACCTGCCAAAGCCACTTACAGTAAATGATGGAGATAGAAAACCGCAGGTCAAGTTATCAGCTAGTCCCAGAAGTACTGATTTCTGTGGCGGCTAAAATATATCTTATCTTCTGTTGGATTGCAAATATTTTCTACAAACACTTCATTTTTTAAATTCGTGACAACAAACAAAAGGAGCCTGAATCCTGACTGAATTTGTTCCATTGTTTGGTTTATTTTTAATTTTTGTTATGTAACAGTGTAATCATAGCTTAATTGGTTATGTCTGTGTGTTCATGAGCAGTATGCCAGCTATTCATGGTGCCAGTTCCCAGAGTATATTCTGAGAGTAAAGGAACGTAGTGGCAGCGTCACTGTCAGCAAGTTAGCTATTAAGCGCTTAAGGTTGCTTTTGACCTCTACACTCTTCAAGATCAAAGTCAAAAGCTTTTTTGAAGGTTACATTAAAAACCAAGTTCTTTGCTTCACTGTCCACAGGAAGCCTTTTTAAAATTACTTTAAGATGAATGTATAGCATGCTATGCCGTTACGCAACAATGTGTTAAACGACCCAGATAGCAAGCGACTGTGGGCCGGATCTGGGCCGAAGTTGGCACCGCCAGGCCGGACTTGGCACTGATCTGGCCCGAAGTCGCTCGCTATCTGGGGTCGATATGACAAAATGCTGTCACATATCCTCTTTGGATAACTCTGACGTAGCTGAAATACGGACTGTTGTAAATATAGACTAGTGAACTGAACAGTTACTCTTTTTTTTTTTTTGACTGGCAAATACTGGCATGTGACCACAAATGTTTACCCGTGATGTTTAGGCTAGGAAACCTCTAATATTCAAAACCAGGTAAACAATGGACAGTACGCTGAACCTACACGATCAAAGGGCTGCACATCAGGACGCTCTCCCTGTGACGCACGTAAAACACATTTCACACCTGGTGGAAAGGTGCGTGCGAATGTTTTTCATTTCTTTTGAGTGTGTGTCCTGCTTTAACCCTCATAAGCTGCACGAGATCAATTTTAAATACGCACATTTATTTGTGCCTCTCTATCTGTGTGTTTGTGTGTGTGTGTGCATATGCGCTTGTGAATGTGTGTGTGTGTGTGTGTGTCTGTATGTGTGTGTGTGTACTGCTCTGCATTACAGAAGAAAGGGTGTCAGAGGTAGCCTAGAGAAATTTAAACGGTACATTTATTTTTTGTTTTGGAACAGAAAAACGTCACAAAGCCAGTGAAACGAGAACCATGCAGACGTGTTTTCATGACCTGACGTTAACATCAAGGGGCAAAAACCCGAATCATTGCGGGTTTGTTTTTAGCAAGGCGGGTACGCGGTGTGGCGTAATAAGTCTTCGCTGCGTGTCAAACAGGGACTCTCCTGTCTCCGACCCTGGGGCGATGTGGAATAGCACATTTCAGTTTTACATACTGTAGCTATTCACGCTGTTTTGCATTCTGTGGGAATTCTCTGGAGACTTTAGTTTTTAAGGCGTGGTTTCATTTAAATTACATTTTTTTTGGGGTGGGGTGGGGGGAGGGGGGGGGGGGCATTTTCAGTTGGTGCTGTCAGTGTGTTTCTGGGAAGGGTCTGTCCCGCTTGACGCTGGGACGATTTGCAACGCAAACACGGTCGTGAAAAAAAAAATGACAGTGGATTCTGAACAGGGCTTTTAAATCTCGTAACGTCTGAACGGAGGAGAAAGAGCAGACTGTTGAAAACTTAGACAAACAGAGAGAGGGGTACGGAGGGGTACCGCGCAAACACTCCGAAAGACCTCCGCACTCCTTCTCGTGTTTTTGCGGGAGCTGGAATTTTGCAAAAAAAAACGAGCGTTGGCAATTTGGCAAGAAACGTCGTGCCCACAGCTGCCACTTTGGCTGCTGCCACCAGAATGAAAATGCACAAATGTACAAACGCGGCTTTTTTTGTGTTTTCATGAGAATGCAACAGGCGGGGGGTCACGACCAGCGTGGCTGCATTTCAAAATGTTACTTTGAACTGGAAAGGCTTCACGAGATGCCAGAGCGTGTGGGTATGCAAGAAGTGTCTGCCAAAAGATGTGAATATAGCCTATCTCACAAACACGGCCGCATTCCAGTCTGCATAATAATAAAAACCTGACATTCACTTGCTTTCTTTTTCTAGGGGGGTTGGGGGAGGGGTGGGGAGGGGGATGAGGGGCATGGTTTGGAAATGGAGTTGGAAATCAAGTCCTTTTATTAATCCCACATTCATATGGCATGCCGCAAAATACGTTGGTTTCAAAACAATTACTTGATGACTCAACGTGCAAATTATTTTAATGACAAATTATTTGCTTGGATCCCACTGCATTATCTTTTCTTAGGGCCTTGAATTCCAGGCTACTTCCCTAGCCTCTCTCATAGATCACAAAAGGCCCTTATTATTATTTTTTTAATAACGTTAATAATGAATAATGTTCCGCTACCACATGTGAACACCCAGTGTGTGAGGAGTACACGTGAACTGAGAAATTAATCCCGTAGGCCTATAGAATGAGAGTGGGGAAATGGTTACCTATGCTATTTCAAGTCATGCATTTTGTTTTCCCATGTGAAAATTGTAGTCCACAAATAATAACTGATGGCTCGATTGGAAATGTTTCTTTTTAATTAATGGAACTCACAGCCAATTACATGGCTTGGTACAGTTTCCTTTCACGTATTCCATCTCATTCAGTAGATAAGGGACAGTCTGTTTAACACGCTCTGGTTCTTCAGATTCTGGATTCCATTCATTTAAGGTCACTGCTATTCTACGCGCAAGTCTTCAGACAGTGCACGGGGCCGTGCATGGAATCCTAAAACTTAAAAAAAACACGCAGAACTACTTTCCACTTCAAAGACGAGGAGGGGATTTGCCAGGGAGTGGCATATCAAACCGCGAAGCACGCGTTTGATGCTCGTAATCTCCGCAGTCGCACAGGCTTCTCCTCGCCGTAACAGCCTGCCATCGCATTGCGGTGTCCTATTAAAGAAACGGATACCGACGAGATCGGCTCTCGCGCATTTCTGCCAGTCCTCGCGCGCTCAACAGCCAGGACACATTTAGATAGTACCTCTCGGGGGGGAGATCCACCATCCCTTTCCGTAGCTTTCAACGGGGATTAATGATCTGTCGAAAAGGAGTCACACTTCACGCAGAAAAAATATATCACAGTAATGGCATTAACCCAAAATCACATTACAAGTGTGCAATATCACCGAAATTAAATATCGGCTTCCTAATTGACGTGCGTGGTAATTTACAAGAAAACGGATATTGTGAGCGACCCTGATTAATTCGTTCACTCCGTTATTTGCATAGATTTTTATTTCGAAGCTTGGATCATTTGTACCGCAATTAAGAGTTGCTGCTGTAGTGTTCTTATTAAACGATTGCTACTTGTGACACGCGTCAAAGCAGTCATCGTCCTGCTTACCAAACTGTACGTTAAGAGTTTCGGTGGTCTCTTAAACCAAGTCTAATAACATGACGGCGATCACATATCTGCACAGAGCATTTTTATGAAAATGGAAGCTTCCCAGAGATGCTTGTCCCAGCATCGCCTGTCAGTCCCTTAAGTCAGTCTCCAGGGGCAACCATGGCATCAAAAAAAAAGAAGGAAAAAAACGCTGCTGGCTACTTCTATCCATAGATTGACAGGGCCCTGGACCAAACCCTTCATGGATATAGACTTGTGGAAATGATGTGCCTCTGCTTCCTAGTAGTGTTTTTGGAAATTAGCTGAGTAGAGACCATTGGGGCGCCAAGTTTTTGTACGGAACAATATTTATGTTAATGAAATATGGCGGCATATTTAATATTTTGATGAAGGCTGCTATCAGGGGGTAAGCAGAGAATAAAGTTAAATTTGAGTAGATCTTCATTTTAAAAGATTTAATCATCCCATTGGTTGGACTCATTGTCAATTTTGAAAATGGCAGGTGTGTGGTTTTCAGTTGGATGATTACATTACATTTATTTGGCAAACGCTTTTATCCAAAGCGACATACAAGAAGTGCATACTGAAGGTCATTGAAACAATCACAAAACACAGGTTCAATGAGGTATAATACTCATTATGTAACGGTTATCCATAGCCATGAACACATTAAGTCCAGCTCACACAGTAAGCATAGGCTGGGTCAGAAAGTTATGGTACGTCAAACTAGAATGAGCATGAAAAAGCTACAACATCAAGATAACGATACAAGTGCAGTATAAGTGCTGGATGGAGGTACAAGCATAACATCTAAGTGCTAGAGGATCAAGATAGAAGTGATAAGAGCGATCCTAGATTGGGAGTGCCCTGCAGAGTGGTGATAGTTAGTCCAGGTACAGTCTGAAGAGATGCGTCTTCAGACCACGGCAGAAAATTGGCAGGGGCCGAGTGGTGTGTAGAGGAATGGGGATTTTGTTCCTCCACTGGGGGGAATGATGAAATGTGTTTTAATTAGGATAACCTTTGTCTGCTTCCGGTTAAATGCAGTTGTTTCTGGATTCGTGGGAGAAAGGGTTTGCAAGGTTTCAGGTTGTATCTCACTGTATACTGATGAAGCGAGCTGTGATTTTATTTTTATTTTTACCCTTGCATTCTGAAACACGTTCTGTCTGAATACGCTCTCGGTTAGAACCTGGCCTGTCGGCTTTCGCGTTTCCAGCCCAAACTTCCTGAATTGTCGTTTGATTTTGCTCTTAATTTTTGTCTTTTTTCTGGCTTTATATTCCAATAACTCACGTCAATGAGATAAAACGATATGAAAGGTGAAATGCTGAACAGAAATGCAAATATTTTTGTTTCCATAGCGACCAAATTATTGTGATAGGTCAGCTGGTATTTTGGCCATCTCTCCTGGCATTATCTCAAAGTGGCATTGTTGAGGGCATTGTCTTTTTACGTTACATTACATTACAGGCATTTAGCAGACGTACTTCGGCTTCCTTTGCAGACTGATGAAGGTCTGTTGGCTTGGAAACAAAGAAGCAGGGTCATTTCAAATCATCCTGGATACGTGACTGACAGCTACACTATGACAAGGGAAGCAGCCAGTGCTGTTCAGCACACACTGCTGCCATAACCACCGAGATTTCACCACTGAATGGTAAATGGACTGCATTTATATAGCGCTTTTATCCAAAGCGCTTTACAATTGATGCCTCTCATTCGCCAGAGCAGTTAGGTCCTTGTCTTGCTCAAGGACACTTCGACACGCCCAGGCCGGGGTTTGAACCGGCAACCCTCCGACTGCCAGACAATCGCTCTTACCTCCTGAGCCATGTCGCCCCTCAAGAATGGATCTGAAACAGAAATATTTAACTAAAAGGGATAAAATATTTTACTATTTTACTACAGGGATAAAAGACATACAATATTACACCAATGACATTAACGATATAGTAACAAAGCCGGGGATGAAAAGGTTTAAATATGGGTCACTGAAAAGCAAACCTATATTTGCAATATTACATTACAGGCATTTAGCAGACGCTCTTAACCAGAGCAACTTACACAACTTTTTTTTTTTTACATAGCATTTTACATTGTATCCATTCACACAGCTGGATATATACTGAAGCAATGCAGGTTAAGTACCTTGCTCAAGGGTACAACGGCAGTGTCCTTACCCGGGAATCGAACCTGCGACCTTGCGGTTACAAGCCCAGTTCCTTACCCACTGTGCTACACTCCGTCCAATATACCTATGAGAGCACATATTATTTCAGCTGTAACCATGACTCTAGTTCATTTGAGTCGAGCGTATTGGAGCTACCTGATGATCCGATACCGGATCGTATAAAATGACCCAGGCCTTAAGGAGAAGCATTCTTACCCTGTAACCTGTTCACGTAATTACTCCACCGTATATTCATGCCAAAACAATGAATCAACCTTCGTGAGCTTAGCCGCAATAAGACTGCCATTCTCTTTTGAGATGCAAATAAATGTTTGTGTTAGTAAGTATAGCCGATTAGCACGTGGATGTGACAGTGAACATGTAAAATAAAAAATACTTGCATGTGTCATTAATGCAAATTGAAAGCGCATTATTATTTATTCCCATCACCCACATTTTAAGATAAATAAGTACATGTGAATAATTAGTAATCGAACAAATAAAACACATTTGGGCCTAAGTGAGGAATCTTCGTTATAACTCGCTAGGGGAAAAGTCCAGCAACGAGCAATGATTATTTCCATTTTTGCCTTTTATTGTGCTCGTAATAATATGTGTGTTTCTGATGAGCTTAACCAAACAAACGCAAGCTATGCTGCCTGCATTCCAATCAGTTCAGTGTGAAAACATGCCTGCGTTGTGGGGACAGAATCATTAGCGACACAAATGCATTTTCGTTAGCCTAATGAAAATGCCATTTGCCATGACAGGGCGGCAATGCATTATCGGCAATTAGGAATATGACAATGCGCATTACCAGCTGATTTGTTTGCTCGCGTTAATTATCGGAGCCAGTCGGTGTCCATTAATTTTCTTGACGTTCCTCGTGGGTCCCAACCCCCGAAACAAATAAATCTTTGCGGTTTAAAAAGTTACACAGCAGCCAGGATCCAATCAACTTTTAGTTATTTAGTTATCAGCTTTAATTTCAATTAAAGTGTTAATTTTCTTTCTTTTTTTTCACCAGCAGTTTGGGGAGGTGATTTTGGGAATTTGCCAAACTGTGTTTCCACAGAAAAATAAAAAGGGGGGGGTGTGCTGGGGGGCTAGGGGGTCACCAGGTTGAAGGTGAGGCAAGTTGGTGGGGGTAAACAGAATGAATTCAGTCAGAAATATTCCGCATGCTTTGACTTTTAAATCTCTTGTAGCGTACCCCTGCTGCTACCTACAAACTGTCCCTTCATATCACCTCCCCCCGGGCCCACTGTAGGGTTTTGGGGGGGGGGGGGCACAGAACAAAAATCGTGGATTGGGGTGGGGGGTGACAGACATAATCGCGCACCTGGGGAGGGGTGGGGGGTTGTTGTACGGTTTTGTGAGAACCTATTGTGGGACCGAAACCAAGCAGGGATTGGACACAGAAATAACAGTACTGTACAATTCAAAATGGACGCTTTTATTCTGTGGCTCGGAGAGGATTGTGGGCCCTAAACATTAGGCGGCAGTGTAGTGTAATGGGTAAGGAGTTGGTCTTGTAACCTAAAGGTTTTAGGTTCAAGTCCCCACTAGGACACTCCCCGTTGTGCCCTTGAGCAAGGGTACTTAACCTGCATTGCTTCGGTATATATCCAGCTGTATAAACAGATACAATGTAAATGCTGTGTAAAAAGGTGTGTAAGTTGCTCTGGGTAAGAGCGTCTGCTGAATGCCTGTAATGTAATGTAATGTAAACGACAGCACAGAGTGTCCATGCCAAAGGCTGGCTCTGCTCACCCCCCCGCCCCCCTCTCCCCCCCCCCCCTATTGTCCCACCTCCAGGGGTCTGCGTAGGCCTCCGTCCTGGATATGGGGCATCCCCCTCCTCCTGCAGGCAGCAGGAGCTTTTCCCACAATCCCCTTCTTCCACAGTGTCTCATTATCTCAGCCCCACTGTTTTTCACACAAATCTGAAGGCTTCCTGTCTGCACCAGAGTCCTCAGCCAAACCAGGAACAAATGTGGCAGGGGGCACGCGCTGCTCTGTTTATGGCCAGAGTTTTCCATTGCTCAATATCTGGCAAAACAGCTTGGTTATGACTTCTCTTTTTTTTTTCCAAGCTATTTTTATGTTGTAGTTCTTTGTTTACCAATATGCTAGTACTCCCTGTTCTAGTACTTTCCGTACTCTTACTAGATTTTCATCTGCTGTTTTTTGCTTTGTAAGCTCACGGGAGGCTAGGGTGGGGGGACAGGGGCAGCGGGGGCATGTAAAACAAAAATATTTTTAGTTCCATAAAAAAAACTTTTTTTAAAAACCGGATGGTGAAACCGAGAAATAGGACGGTGTCCAACAGGGTCAGAGAGAAACAGGAACAGGCTGTATTTTCGCCGCGATTCGGAGCGAGGGGCAGAATCGGCTGCGCTGGGTTTTACGGTTCTGTTGGTGCTCTTCGCCGTCGCGCCAGTTCTAGCGTTCGATTGTGACGGCGCAAGGCCCGGTCAGTCAGTCAGTCAGTCAGTCAGTCACCACGACGACGTGCACTAATAACCCAGACCAGAGGCCCCTTGGCGGTTTGGGAGAGAGTGAGAGAGACAGAGAGAGACAGGGAGAGAGGTGGAGAGTGAGAGGCTGAGATCAGGAAAGAGAGAGGAAGAGTGAGAGAGAGTGAAAAAGAGAGGGAGAAGGTGAGAGGAAGAGCAGGAGAGAGGGTAAGGGAGAGAAGGAGAGCAGGAGAAAGGGAGAGTGTGAGAGAGGAAGAGCAGGGGTGAGAGAGAGCAGGAGAGAGGGAGAGGATGAAAAGAAGAGCAGGAGAGAGGGAGAGGGAGAGCAGGAGAGAGGGAAAGGGTGAGACGGAGAGCAGGAGAAAGGGCGAGTGTGAGAGAGGAAGAGCAGGGAGAGAGGAGAGAGAGGAGAGATGAAAGAGACAGAGAGAGGGGAGGAGAGCAGGGGTGAGGAAGAGAGAGCGGGAGAGAGGGAGAGGGTGAGAGGGAGAGAAAGAACAGGAGAGAAGGAGAGAGAGAGCAGGAGAGAGTGACTCCTGGGCACACTTAATGTAGCCGATGACCACAGACCCCTGGGGGTTTTGAGGTCCACACCCTTGCTCCTGCCGGGTGTCTTAAAGCTTCAGGCAAGCCCTCACACACGCGCTCGACTGACGCAGGTTTCGCAGTTCGGCTCCTGAGTGCACTTATTTCCTCCACAGCCACCGAGACTCTATTAGAGAATGACTGGATCAGATCTGGAGAAGATCACCCGGAGAGCCGTCATGGTGGTTACCGGCATCGAGACCTGTCACGTACTGTTTACTCACGTACTCTAAAGGGGACTGACTGCGATGTGACATAGCAGAGTGTTTTATTGTTATGACGTTTCTGACTCATGCACTTACACTTAGGCACCCGTCATTAGAGTTAGAGCCACACATGCCGTAAGCACTGCACTGTTTTTTTTCCCGCCCCTTTCTGACAGGACAAATGATGACCCGGGCCATTGCCTGGAATAGCAGCTGCTATTCATTAACGCATGCTTCTTAAAACTTTACAGCCTTTTCCTTATAGATAACCCCTCACTAAAGCACAGAGAATCAAAAATATATTCAGCTGGGCTTTTCCACAAGAGCTGCAAGAAAAAAATGCACACCATGGTACCCTGTATGACCAAAAGTACACCCCTTGGTCTGGGGCTGTTTTTCATGGTTTGGGCTAGGCCCCTTAGTTCCTGTGGAGGCAAATTTTAATGCTGCAGCGTACAATCACGTTCGAGATGATTCTGTGCTCCCCCAACAATTTGGGGAAGGCCCTTTCCTGTTTCAGCATAACAAGGCTCCCTGGCACACAGCGAGGTCCATTTAGAAATAATTTTGTCGAGAATAGTGTAGAGGAACTTGACTGGCCTGCGCAGAGCCACGATCTCAACCCCACCCAACACCTTTAGCTGAATTAACTCTGTTAGTTTACTGCGTTGCTAAAATGTTCATGTATATGGCATAATTGTACGGTTCATTACCATGGGGACTATGGGCCTATATGTTCGGGAGGACAGCCTGTGTTCAACATACTAAAGCTCCTGGCCCAAGTTGAACCAGGCGGCTCACGCGCGATTTTAAATCCGTGCAGGATAGCCCTGTTGTGTTATGCACAGCAGGCCTAGCCCTGAAATAATGACCTTTGTGTCGCACAGTCTGCGTAAAATCCACACACGGCTGTCATGTTCTGTTTTGCTGTGTGTCACGTTTTGGAGCTACACGCCCTCCCTTGCTATCCGTAGCAAAACAATCGCCGCGCTATCTCTGTTTCAACTGGCCCAGGAGCAGGGGAATTGGCTCTCGGCCCAAAACAGTTCATTCAGGTGGAATTTCAAACACGCCCATGTCATATATACTTTTGAAATGAATTCTCGTTTTTTCATGAATCATATACATATTTTTTTAATATCGCATTCTCATTGATCATTTACAGAAGTGGGTTGACCCTCTTTTATACTTCAGGATAAAGGTTAGGGGGCTGATTCAATCTAACCACAAGATTGACAATCTAACCCGTGACAATTTTTTTTTTTAAAGTGAATGAATAACAGCTTAAGCTGGTGCTTTTTGTTGCTTATACAGACCATAGAAATACTAGCTGCTGGGATGGATTCAATCTATCTAAATAGATGTAATATGCATAGAGTAGGGGCCGCATAGGGACGACAGTGTAGTATAATGTTTAAGGAGTTGGTCTTGTAACCTAAAAGTCACTGGTTAGATTGTTCTACCCTTGAGCAAGGTACTTAACATGGATTGTATCAGTAAAATTGTTTTTATAATGGTGCATGTAAATGCTCTGTATGTAAAATGTATGTAAGTATTGTGATGTAAGATGTATGTATGTAAATGCTGTAATGTAATGTATGTATGTATGTAATGTAATGTAATGTAATGTAATGTAGTGTAATGTAGTGTAATGTAGTGTAATGTAATGTAATGTAGTGTAGTTCCTGCTGAATAAGCCAGTGACTGCGTTCCCGTTCTTGACCTGGCATTTCATTGTACGGCTATTTATAGCTCAGTAAATATCGGAGGGGGGAGAGGCCAAACGCCGTAGGCATGCAAGGACTCCGACTGCAAAAAATAAAAATAGAAAATTACAGACGAGAAGTCAAAATAAGCACGGCATGCGTCTAAAAAAGTTATTTTAGAACACAATATGACTGTTGGAAGCGCAGCCAACTGATATCGATGTCAAATTTTATGCGTGTATATCTTTCAGTATGGCATTTTTAAAATAATTAACAACATTAGCAATCAATAGTAAAGTTTATCATTTTGGTTGAAGTTTATATTACCGATTTTGACTTCTACTACTATGGAGTTTGCATGCATTGTGGCTGACATATCATTGCATCTAATAGTGTGGAACACGCAATAGATTTTTTTTCATGTGTTCATGCTACTTTGAGTGCTAGTTTTACACATGGTCCAATGGTCACATGCCTCTCAGCATGACCGTACAAAGGCTTGTGAAGTCACAGTTTTAAAATCTATAAGCTCAGTGCTACCTGAGACTCATCTTAAAGGCAACGATCTGCATACACTGGCCATGTAAGTTTGGCCATGTAGTGCATGACCAGACGAATGGACACATCGGCATACAGGGCCTCGCCAGTTAGGGTGTCCGAGTTAGGGTCTCCCTGGTTACGGTTTCCACGTATACACTCCCAAGTTATGGTTATCGCTTATCTCTGAACTCAGACGATCAGATCTCGAAAACATTCTTTTTTTTTTGTTTGTTTACCGTCCGGAAAAAGCACCTCCTGAACACAGTAAGATATAATATCAGCTCAGTAAAATGTTCGGTACTAAATCACCTGCGATACTGTATATTTCGCCCTGTCCCACCTGGACTCGTAAACGCTGTGATAGAGTTGACTTGCCACTGAGAACTCTGCTGTGTCCAAGCGATAGCGTGTCAGGGACGTGGTTTAGACCTGTCTGACTGTCAGAGGGGAGGTTTGCAGAAGTGTGATGTGTGCGACACACACCTCAATCTCATTGTTTATCCACTTCCTTTCGTGTCGTGTAGCTTGAGTCCGAATCACCAGTTTTGAGGTTTAGACTGATTGTCAGAGGGGAGGTTTGCAGAAGTGTGACGTGTGCTACACACACACACCTCCATCTCGCTGTTTATCCACTTCCTCCGTGTCGTGTAGTTTGAGTCCGAATCACCGATTTTGAACTGACCTGATGCAGTAAAACTGCATCCATAAACTGCGTGTAAGAACCTGTAAATGTGTAAGAGGATTTAGTGCTTCAAAGAACCTACAGTAGCTGCTGTAGTGGGGGTGGGTACTCAGGGGTTAACTGTACACCCCCCTGACTTGAGAAATTCCTCCTAGCCTTGACTGGTGCTCTTAGTTTGTGTGTTATATTAGGCACACCCTATATAGCTGCAGCACTATTTTAACCCCCCCCACCCCCCCACCCCCCCCCCCCGAAAACCCGTCCTGACATGCTAATTATGTAACTGCAATGCGAGAACACTCTCCTCTGCCATTTATTTTCTGGGTCAAAGTTCACCATGCCCTGTTTTATTTTCAACTGAGGTGCATTGTGGGCGTTTATTCCAAATCATGTTTTTGCGCATATGAACGCACGTGTCTGCAGAACCTGATTCAGGGGTTATTCTGAAGTGCGTTGTTTTGCAGTGAGCAACAGAACGAGTGCGTTGGCTAGACGGTGGGTTTATTGGCCCTTTCACTGGTTAGCGATTAGCCTGCCGCGTCTTTTGAATCATAAATCATAAAAGGGAATCATAAAAGCTAATCCTGGCGAGCAGGAAGGAAGCGTTTATGACATAATGGATAGGGCAGTAGTGTTATGTACAACCTGACCTCAGGAATAGCCTTGTTTTTTTTTTTTTTTTTTACCACCACAGTGTTACCTGTCATTTCGCTGTTATACGTGTGTTGTACTGTTTGGTTTTCGATGCGACGACAGAGTGAGGTTCGGAAAAGTGCCGCTGCAGGAGTCGGGTGTGCTCGTGTGGTCTACGCCGCGCCAAACCCTCGCCCACCCCCCCCCCCTCGGAGAGACCGAAAGAGACACGCCGTTTTGTTTCGTGGCGGGGGGGGGAGGGGGGGCGCGAAAGGCTGGAGGAAGCGAACGGCGGCTGTTTCCTGCGTTCTCCAGCGGTGTTCCGGGCACCACTCGATGCCCACGCAGACGGCATTCCCGCTTTTCCTTACCTTATGCCGGAATGGTCGGAGCGGGGGGGAGGGCCGGGAGTCTCAGGGTGTTGGAGAGGCGATTCAGGATTTGGCAGATTTGGCAGATTTGGCAGTATTCATGAGTCATTTGAAACCGCCCAATCCCCCAACCCCCCCCACCCCCCCACTGCGAATGTTCCGTCCGCAGAGCCTCCAGCGGGTGTCTCGCCGCGCTGAGAAGGCCCTGAACCTCACCGCAAGCCAGTGACTGAACACGCAGACGGAGCGTGTCAGCAAGGGTAGCGCTGCGGGGGGGTATGATTCATTATGTGGTTTTCCGGTAATAACATTCTGCGTACCTTTCTATTTTTTGATGGGGGTTGGGGGGGGGGGTGTGTGCTTACAGGCTGTCCATACACTTCGCTGGTATTTTTGAATGGGGGGGGGGGGAGGGGGGTGTTTCCAACCCAGAAACCACTCCTCCCCCTTTTGGTTTGGTCTCTGATCAGACCGCTGTACCTCCAAAAAAAAACCCTTAGAAGATGTGTCGTCAGAAACATGGTAAATGGCAGCCTATGTCAGTCCAGCAAAAACCACAGTTTTGAGAATAAAGTACACATACGAGAAAGGCAAACTGGTATAACGGTGTTGTACCTGTGCTTAAACTACACAGAGGAAACAGAAATGTGTGCGATATACTCGAGAGATGACCAGGCCAAGCCACCTCTGAGCTGCAGATGAAAATAAAGAAGAAGCCGCAGCCTTGAGGTTTAGGCTTATGATTTGGGTCCCGTAAAAATAACAAACAGTTACCGTGGGAATATTACATGTTTTGTGAAATTACGCATTGCTGTAGAGTACTACTAGGGGCCTCGGTCGCATGTTTTGGCATTTTTTGCAAACTGCATACCGCAAAAATTTATGACATGCTTATTCGTTGGGGTTCTGTTTATTATTTTCTCCGCTTAAAATAGCCTTTTGTAATTATCCAGCTCCCGGCTTGAATTCTGTCTTTGCAGGGACAGCGAGTGCCGCGTCCAGCTCTGTCCTAGGGCCCCGTTTCTGGCACAAGGTCAGTCCTGTTTTGTAATATTTGGCATAATTTCTCGTTAAGGGATGAAGCATTTGTTTTCTTAACGGTGCTTGCTTGTTTTTTTTTTTTTTTTTACAGCTTTTCCTGCAGTGCTGCATTCCTCTGGCACTGTCATTATACAGGCGGAATTAGAGATAATTATAGGATCAGAGATAACAGTATTGCATTGACGGGGGAAAAGTCTCAGAGATGCAGTGTTATTGTGTTTTTGACGTGAGTTCCTGAACTGACACGATCGTTGCATTCCGTAGTATTATAATTGGCGATTTAATTCCACCGGCCCTGCAAAGGAAGGTTCTTCTGGTACAAAATACCTGCAGGGCAAGAGCTGCCTTCAGACTTTTTCCTTTCGCTTGCAGACAGACAAAAAAAAGAACACAAAAAAAAAACCAAAACAAAACAAGACACAAAAAAAACAAGATAATTTATTTATACGGCTTCCCCGCTGGAGATGGCTTTCATGAATAAGACAGTGAGTTTTTACGGTCCAGTTTGAGGGGGGCAGTAGGGTGGGGGTGGGAAGGGGGGGCATGAGTTCTACAAACAAAAGAAAGTGTTTTCTGTTAACGGACTCCCCCACCGGCAGTCAGATGGCTGTGCTAATGCTAACAGCAGCCAGTATTGGCTGTGCTGCTGCTCTGCCGATGAAGGCCTGGGCCAGCTGGATGTGTTATTTTTTTACCGCTTCTTCACAAATCTTATTTTTATCTTTTACCACAAGCCAAACTGATTAACTTTTCTCTAGCTTTCTGTCCCCTTCTATCTCACTGTCTCTCTCTTTTTCTCTCTGTCCATCTCTCTGTTATCTCTCTCTCATGTTTTCTTTATCTCTCTCCTGGTCATGTGATCGTGTGACATCACTCACATTTATGAATGGCGGCATTAAATTAACAACTGTACACTTGTCTGATGGAGCTGTTGCTTTTGTCCTGGTGCACAGAGTTAACAGCCAATGAATGGCCAGGGTCATGACCTCCTAGCCCCCCCCCCCCGGCCCCAGAGCGATACTTCAGAGATGAGATCACAGCATTTTTTCTTTCTTTTTTTTCAGACAGACCCCTTTGTGTTGTGTTGGCGCTCTGGGACTGATTAATAAGTGAAGTGCAGGAGGTACATCGCGGTCAACGATAAACTGAAGGCGGTTATTAGCTCAGAATCCCCTAGGGGGCCTCGTGTGTGTGTGTGTGTGTGTGTGTGTGTGTGGAGGGAGGGGGGGGGCAGTGGGGTAGGGAGGATCATGGGAAGGATTGCTGATGTTTTCCCGCCAGTAAACCTCCCTGGGACAACAACCTCCGAAGCTGCACATCATTTCCATAATGCCAGTGGGGTTTCATTTTTTTAAATAGAAGGCCTTGCAAGCAGCAAGCAGCTGGTTTCCTTGGTAACCCCTGCTCGACAACGGACATGGGGCAAGTGAGGGAGGAGCACTCTGTTGAATTCCGGCTTGCCTGTGATGTCACAAATGAGGGCGGGACCTTTTAGCACTGACACCACACTGTAGCGCAGTTCATGGGTCGAGTCCCCTGTGTGGAGGAATCCTGACTTACAACAGGAAACAACAGAGGTAACCAAATATTATCATGCTGTGTTTGAAAATTATTTTTCTTATGATTGCGTTTATTTTTGGTTTTGACATGCAATTTTCTTTGATTGTCCCACAGTTCTAATTCTTTAATTATGTTAATATAGAGTGAACACATAGCTCTCAGTCAGACCTTTACAGGAAACCTTTACATTTTATTTAGGCATTTGCCAGCTGTGAATCCTATAGCTAAACCTAAAGCTTATTTCATTCTTTTTTTCCATAAATGTTGTTTAAAATTATGGGTGTATATTAAGAGAGTGTGTTGTGCTTTTTGTATCTGGTGGTATGCAACTTTTTCCTATGCTGTATATTAATTAGAAGCAAAACGTAGAAAAAATGCATTATATAGGCTAAATACTGTATATGGCGTAAAATTAAAAACACTAACAGAGTCCACAAGGGAGAGAAAAGTCCTCAGAGTGTAAAATGGGTTTATTACAGAGTTTATTAAACAATTTTGCAGTGTGTGTGTGTGGGTGTGTGTGTGTATGAATTAAATGTAACTAAAACAGGCATTTATATTGTTATAGCACCCTGAGTGCCTTAATTTTTGAACATTTCCAGTTGGTAATGTTGGTTGCATCATTATTTTTATCTGTGTTAGCATGCTATGGATCTGTGCTAGCATGCTGCCAATCTGTGTTAGCGTGCTACCTACTTATGTTAGCATGCTACCGATCTGTGTTAGCATGCTACCCATCTGTGTTAACGTGCTACCTATTTGTAGTAGCACGCTGCCTATCCGTGTTAGCGTGCTACCTACTTATGTTAGCATGCTACCGATCTGTGTTAGCATGCTACCCATCTGTGTTAATGTGCTACCTATTTGTAGTAGCACGCTGCCTATCCGTGTTAGCGTGCTACCTACCCTCAGAGCACCTTGGAACAGAGCAGAGATTTTTAAGTGAATGATCGGGTTATGCAAGGCCCTCTCTCTCTGCCTCAAACAAAAAACCTGGATCTTCCTCCCGCTCTCCCTGAAGGCCAGCCTGGTCCCAGCTGATCAGGCCGTCGCTAACGTGGTTACCATGGAACATAATGAGCTGCTAGCCGCCAAGGGATCTGGCAGATGATGTAAGAGGGGGATTTCAGAATGACATGCCCGCTCTTCGCTGTGGCAACAGCTGTGAAATCTCTGAAAATTAATTTAGAAAGGGGGGGGGGTGGCGGGGGAAACTGTGCTGATTTACTGAACTGCCTCTTTATGTGAGTGTAAAACGCTTTGTCATGTGACGGCGCCGCTGTCGTCACTTTGGCGATTGTGAGGTCGAAGGTCAGGAGGCCTTCTAAAATAAGGCAAGAGGCCGGGACAGGACTGCATCCACCTTCCTCCTTGAAAATCCCTTTAGTTATCGTATCGTTGAAGATTGGAGGCGTTAACAACGATTGGTTGAAATCGGACAGAAAGTTTCTTGAACGTTACTGACCGGTAAACAGGTGAAAGTGTGATGGCGCCGTGCTCTGTGAACGGACGTGCAGACAGGCACATAATTAGTGATCTTGCGAAGGCCTGGAGGAGACACTTCAGGTACGGCGGTGGGATGATCTTTAATAACGGCTGAACAGGTGGTGGCGGGAGCAGGCTGCAGCTGCTTGCTGCTGATAGGGCGCTGAATCGCAGGTCGTATACCCAGCTGTGGTTTGAGCTCAGGGCCTCTGTATGATAACTGCCCATTTATAAATGCGTATGAATAGATTTTTGTTCTGGCCCCATTTCTCGAGGGAAAGGACATTTGCATTTTTATGAATGGCAAATGATTTAAAAAAAATTGTAACAAGCTTATTAAGAGCAGAAGGTGCACTTTTTTTTCTTCGCCGAAGACACACTTATCAATTTTACGTTTTTTGCACTTTGGAGAAGAAAAAAAAAAAAAAGATCTCTCATCTGTCAAATACAGATGTTCGCAAAAAAAATTCTGCGCCGTTCTTTCACGGCGGCCTTCGACTGGAAGCCGCGTTCAAAAGGACGAGGAAGAAGAAGAAGCCATTCATACCGCGTGCGAGGAAAGGACAACGAGAAGCATCGAAGCCTTCGGTCCAGCGGACAGTAGGTTTTTTTTTCTTTCTTTTTTAAAAAAATACAATGAGTACTTTGTGCGTGCCAGAGGACGGCGGCCATGTCAGCGCTGGGAAGAAGAAGACAGAGAAAACAGAGCTGCCTGTCCTGCAGAGACCCCGTAGGGGGAGGGGAAGGGGGGGATGTGAAGTTAAATAGCACACAAGTAATGGGGAGCTTAGATTTATAGCCATTCCTATGCGCGGGTATTAGAGTTAACTCTGACATAGCAAGCTTTGGAATGTTCGAGTCGCACATCATTGCATAGCTTTGGGGAGCACCTGTGCCAGTTTTGACATATTTAATTGATGGAGGTGTTACTGTGATGCCGTCTTTTTGTGGGCCAACCTGGAAGGAAGATTCTTCCGCCATGGGTTCCCTCAGCAGATTTCCAATGCTGTTTTTCCCTTAAGGATTTTGATCTTGGAAGAAAATGAGGTTTGTGGTTAACACAAGCGAGAGAGTTTAAGAGAGTTTCACCTTTTTTTTCTAGGATGTACATTACATCAGTTAACATCTAAACCCTGAATTTCGAAGCTGCTCTTCGAAAAAAAGTAAGTTGGCAACAAGTTTCTACATTGAAACTACAACTGTTGTCGCAAAGAGGCTCATGGGATACTCAGGGCAAAGCGGTTCATGGGATACACAGTGAGAAGAGGCTCATTGGAAACACAGGCCACAGAGGCTCATGGGATATACTGCGCAACGAGGTTCATGGGATACACGGCGAGAAGAGGCTCATGGGAAACAGTGCAAAGAGGATCATGGGATACACAGTGCAGAGAGACTCATGGGAAACAGTGCAAAGAGGCTCATGAGATACACAGTGCAAAGAGGCTCATGGGAAACAGTGCAAAGAGGATCATGGGACACAGTGAAAAGATGCTCATGAGATACATAGTGCAAAGAGGCTCATGGGATATAAGTGAGAAGAGGCTCATGGGAAACACAGGCCGTAGAGGCTCATGGGAAACACTGGAAAAAGAGGTTAAATGGAATGCAAAAAAAAACCTGAAAGAGGGAACTTTTAAGAGGGTTCTATCTGCAGACATTATATTGCTGTTTTGCACTTTGGTTTTAACATGTTTAAAAAAGTTACTCCAAGCATTTATTCCACCATGAAAAAAAAATTACACAAAGAGCATTCCTTTGTTACAACATAATTTATGACAAGATGGCAGATAGCACCCTGAAATTCCAAGCTCTTGCAATAGTGATATTGAGATCTAAGAAGCTGTTTGCTAGTGAGCTTGTAAGATGATTTTAGCATCTTTAAAGTTTTAAAAGTCCTTTGAACTTGTGCAGGCTAAATTAAACAATATAGCTGTGTTGAATGTACTGTAGCTGAACAAACACTAGAAACCGAAACATTAACTTCAGTCTGTTAACTTCTTCTAACGACCTATCAGCACATTGTAAGAGGCACTGTTTCTCAATCCAGTCTGGCAGTGCATTAGAAATGCTGGTTATAGTTCAAACTGGGCCTATTTCATCAGATATAATTCAGCTTTGAACCAAATACTGAATACTGTTCACACACACACACACAGATGCACGCGCACACACACACACAGACGCGCACACACACAGACACACACGCAGATATGCACACACACAGAACACACAGCAGATGATGCACACACACACACAACGCGCGTGCCCCACAGCACACACCACACACACAGATATGCACACACACACACAGATGCCTACACGCACACACGCTTACACGCACACACAGACACACACACGCCCACACACACACAAAGACATGCACGCACACAGACAAGCACACACACACACATGCACACAAATGCATACTCATACATGAAAAGAAACAGACACACACTGTAGATCATTTATATTTATTCAGGCATATATTTATAATATGCATGAGTGCATGCTATTAAACATTCAAAAATGAACAGCAATATGCTAAGAACACATGTTGAGAAGTTGAAAAAAGTCTTTTCTACAGAGTACATCAGTATGGCTGACATATACGATGTGCAATACAGTCAGTTAGGCCCGAGCACGAAGCACATCTGAAGGTCTGTCGACAATATATAAGTATATAAATACATGTATAAACATAAATATTTCAACTAAAAAAAAAACCACTCATCAGCCTGCTCAATCTCTGAGTCTCTAAAACCTCCGTTACAGTTAGAGGTTTGACCCGACGGCAGTTAGAATGCGTACCTTCAACGATTTCTGTGTCATTACACCTTAATGGACATTACAGCTCTCGTGGCCCGAAGTTATGCTTCCGACATCTCGAGCGTTAGGACAGAGATGACGAAGACGCCTTCGCCCTCATCGATTCGGGCAGGAGTGATAATCTCCCCCGGCTTTCGCCTGCCTCCGTTCATTTGCACTGATTGTGTTTGATTTGATTTCACTCTGACCTCAGGACGGCATATATTACACAAGCGTATTTCCGTGATCTCATCTCTTTTTTTTTTTGGATTTTATTTTATTTTATTTTTTTATTATATTTCATACGCCGAGATTTCTCGGGTCGTCCTCCTGCTCGCGAGCGAAAGCGACTCGTGTTCCGACGGCCGCCCCGGCCCGGCCCAGCCGGAGGAAAGGTCACGCTGACCTTTTCCGACGTCGTGACCTATGGGAGGACGAGCCGTCACGTCGACGAAACGACGTGTTTACTCGTTTTTTTTATTTTATCGGCCTTTAATAGCCATTAAAACAAATTGAGTCGGAGGGCAGCGCGGGCAAATGTCAATTTTCTGCGCAGCTGACCCCGATGTATCAGGCGGAGTGGCGCATGTACAGGATAATTACAGCCTTTGTAAAAAAAAGGCCCTTGTGCGTTGCTGATTGTACTTGGGGAAGCCCACAGGCACTCTTCACATTTATTTATCTGCTAATGGCAAAAGCTAATCTCTCCATTTGTGCCTCATCGACTGGATTGAGTGAGTTAGCGCCCTTCTGCCCCTCTTCGCCTGTTTGCCCGTTTAAAATCGGCAGTTGAGACGTATTATTCCCAGAAGGGAACGTTTTTTTTACAGGGGGAAAAAAAAAAGCGCTCAGACAAACGCACGGGCAGTTTCAGTGACGGCGTCTGTCAGTCAGCTGCCATTTTGGATACGCTACGTTATTCGATCGTCAACAGTCACGTGATGTTGAGTTAAGTCTCTCTGTACACTGCAGTCGCTTTGCTCGATCACCACTCTTTCTGTTACTGGATGGGTTCCGCCCTCGGGCAGCAATCTAGGTTGCCACGCCAACCTTCGCTCGAAATCGAGTCGCAGAAATCGAGTTGTTTCAGTGCGCGGAGTTGAAACTGTGCTAGGGCTGTACATTAGGCGAACATAGTGACGAGAACAGGCCATTCAGCCCAACAATGCTCACCATTTTACTGACTAAATTAGTGCTCTGATTAACCTACAGACTAGATAGTATCTAACACTGTATCAAGCCTAGTCTTGAAAATTCTTAGAGTTTCTGCCTCTACTACGTGACCTGGCAGGCTATTCCACACATTGACTACTCTCTGCGTGAAACAATTCTTCCTAATGTCTGTATGGAATTTACCTTTTGCTCATTTCTAAATTTTGCCAAATTTAATGCAAATTTCCATATATGTCCCCTATTTCTACTAACAGAACTCAACCTGAAGAATCTCAGGGGTTTGGGTCAGCTCACCCATTGTTATCAGTTTTGCAACCCTGCAGTCTCAGGCTAGCACTGGTCCGCAGCACTGCACACTGTTCCACCACCATGGCAAAAAACAAAAATAAGCCCGTTTCTCTAATAGAGTTTATAAATATTATGACTATTGCCGTTGCTCTTTAACACTAACCTACTGTTACTGCCATGACTATTACTATACCACATATATTATAATAGAAGCAGTAATGATGATAAAAATAACAAAAATAGTAATTATGTTGTTGTTGTTGTCATTGTTTAACATATACTGTAAATGTGAATGTGAGATAGCAGAATTAGAGTGGGGGGGGATGAAAAGCAGCGGCTCTGTTGTTTTCCAGCTTCCCCCCACCCCCCCACGAAATCACTCATTTTCACAGAATTAAACCACAGAGAGGGAAAATGTGATGGTGTGAGAGGGGTTGTCATGGCGATGCAAAGGATGAATATTCCTGCAAAGAAAGTATTTCAGTTTTTTTTTTTTATTACAAATTTGAAAAACCCTGTCTGCTCATATCCCGGATCAGCAGACGGCATGTAATGAGATTCTTAATTAATTTGCAGAAACAGACGACAGTTACTGTAATAGCTTCCGAAAAATTAGTTGTCTTCAACTCTCCTGACTTGTGAAATGCAAGTTTTCCTCAGTCACTCAGAAAGCACTGAAAATACTTTAGGCGAAGGCAGAAGGGTTATATATATATATATATATATATATATATATATTTCTCTGACCTGCATGGCATTCCTCATGGGTAGCTTATATTAGCTTATGGACACAGGATCTCTCTTCAGCCAATGGATTGCTTTCAGACTTCAGTCAAATGCAGAACTTTTTTTTTCTTTTTTAAATACACAACTTATCACAATCATCCTGTTTCTTATTGTTAACAAAAGTCTTGCGATTTCAAAAATTGTTCAGAAATTGTTATCGTTCGTGCAGTAAACTGCTGCACCGAAGTTTGATCGCATACGGTGCGAATGTGTGCAGCTGTGGTGGAACGAGCTGAATTCAGACATCACTCGATATTTCGCCTTTCCAAGTAGTGTTCAAAAGAGAGACTGTGCCCTTAAAAACTGTCTAAAATCCACGGGGTTCAGCAGAAATTTTATGTACCACGGCCTCTGAATTTAAATGAGTTACATCTCCTTGGGTCACAGCCCAAATATTCTTTATTTGACAAGGCCACTACGTTCCGAAAAAAAGCAATAACCTTTTCCTTTTTCTCCACAGGGCCACGGCTGCCGGCTCTTCCTGGCAGTCAGTTTCCGAGAGCAGATTTGTGTCGGTAATATGCGTGTTTGGCCTTTCTTCCTCGTTGTTATTGTTATCGATGCTGTTTTTAATCGGTTTCAGGCGGCTATCACTGTTCATTTACTAACAATTAAGGCAAGAATCTGAGGCTTTTTCCAAGTCTAAACAAAAAAAACGATCTCTCCAGTCTTCTAGTCTCTTTTGCACAGCAGGTAAGACATCTAGTTGTGACTTGTGTTAATTTTACTCATACCGGCCTGCGTCACTCACTGAATTTTGGCTGTTCTCAGAATTTTTGGCAGGATGAGGTGACGCTGTTTTCCAGAGTCATTGGTGAGTACCCCATTCCATGTGGGGGGGGGGGGGTGAAGCATGGTTTCCGTGGCAATGGGAACGTTCACAGTTGGAAGAGCCCTGCACCACTCATTCTGTTAGGGTGCACAGGGCTAAAATTAAAGTTGCACAGGAGACAGGTTTGTCTTTTGCACACGCTGCGTTGCATTCACACTCTGTCTCCTCAATGTGCACGTGCATAACACTTTTTAAATCTGTTTTATTACTGCCTTTAAACCTACCCGTGTTACTGAAATTTTAATTCAAGTAATAAGTCTCTCTCTCTTTCTCTCTCTCTCTCCTTCTCTCCCCTCCACACACATACAGTTGTTTTTTAATTCACGTGACTGTGTGCACCATACCCTTTTTGTGATATTGAACAAATATATTTATATTTCATGACATTTATTTAAAATTTTCAGCATTGTAACCCACTTTTATTTAATGTTTCTCATACACAGGCTGCTATTTTGTGCATATAGCAATAGTAATAGTTTTCTTCGGTTCAGTCAAGTTTTACAGATTTAAATTTCCTGTTGGAACTAATGCCCGAATAAATGCTTCCTTCGGCTGTAAAAATGCGTTTTATTTATTTATTAGTTTTTTTTGCTAACTCAGCAGAGGTGTGAATACAGCCAGCTAGCATTCCTCCTCATTCTGTATGCTTCAGCAAACCCGGCCTTCCCAGGTCGCAACGCAAGACGCAGAAACACATCGGCACGTCCGCCGCGGCGCAGCAAGGACCGAGCGATCCGACACAATAGCGAATTTACAGTAGCAAGCTTCCTTCCGTTACATTACGTTACAGGCATTTTAGCAGACGCTCTTATCTAGAGCGACTTACACAACATTCTACACAGCATTTACATTGTATCCATTTATACAGCTGGATATACACTGGAGCAATGCAGGTTAAGTACCTTGCTCAAGGGTACAATGGCAGTGTCCTTACCCGGGAATCGAACCTATGACCTCAAGGTTACGAGCCCAGTCCCGACCCCGTTATACTACACTGCCGCCCAAACGCTTATCGCCGCTCAAGTCAATGGCATGCAAAAAAAATATATATATATATATATATATATATATATATATATATATATATAAAACGAATGATTTTTAAATGTTCTTGCCGCATTATTCAGTGGAAACTTAAGTGTGGAAATGTTTTTAGTTTTAATAATTTTTTTTGTTTTTAACCTCTTCTAAACCTGTTCTACTTCAGCCTTGCCCTTTTTTTTTAATTTTTTTTTTTTAAGTGCCTCCTTGAAACTGCTTAATATGAATTATTTTAACTGCACGGCGATGCGCCTCACGGGAAATCTTTTCCGCTGGGCTGTAATGAGTTGCGTGTGCTATATTTGGCCAGGGGGCCCGTAAACAACATACTTGTTAAAATCGAAGCAACCGCGAGCAGGCGGGCTAATTCAGACACGAAGGCGGATTTATGCAAACGAGGCAAAAGTGCTGATTCCTCCCCCGTTCAGCTTTACATCAACTATTTTTTAATACTCGCTGAGCTGGAAGAAAAAAAAAAGCTTTGTGCCCGTAAACCGATTCAAAGCGCATTCAAAGATAAGAAGAAAGGGCGTGGCTAATGGATGTCAAGGAGGCACAAAGCGAGATTTCTGCAGCTGAGCTGTAGAGCTGAGGAGGTTAACTCGTAAAGAGCTAATCCGCAAATGAACGTTTAACATTTTTCTGTTTAATTGGGCATTAGGCAGGTATGAGAGCATGTGAATCTTCTCTGTTTTGTTGTGAGGTTCTCTGGTTAATGGGCTCGTGACAGTGCCAGGCTCTCTGTCCTGAAATTTTCTAAATTTGCTGAAATGCGATGGCTCTATAAAGGGAATAGTTTATGATTAGTAATTGCAGGGTGAATGCTGTTTAATAAAGAAGAGAAAAGAGGCTAAATAATGAAACTTTTCATTCAATTTAACAGGTTCTCCCCCTCCAACACACACACATACACATTCACACACACACACACATATACATGCACATATGCACACACACACACATACTAACACACACACACACACACATACTACACACACACAAACCTTATAATCCATTCCCTATACCACCTGCTTCATCTACATCTGCAAAATCATGTTTCCATGGAAACATGCATGAAAAGAGTTCGGATGAAAGAGGCACTTTAAGTCAGATGCAAAAACATGAAATTTTCCCCAGACTGGTACTCTCACTGCCATTCATCCATGCGTGTGAATGACCTCAGGCAGTTAACAAATGAATATAGGGGGATCGTCACGAGAGAGTTGCATTGCTTCATAGATTTTATGCCAAGAAATCAGATACCGATTTGTGTTTTTACGATACCCATTACTTTTTTAATGCTTATGAAAATGTTTAGTGAATATATATCAGACTTTTCATATTATATTTTTCAGCACTGTAGCAAAGAGGGATTGTTTTCTGCGTGTGAGAAATATCAAGAAACGTTAAAGTAAATTGTGAAATATGGTATATTCCATTGGTTTGTTTTATCCAGGTGTTGAGCCAGTTGAGGCTTCAAACCGAGCTGTGTTAAAACTGCTCGGCAGAGGCAAGGTCATGGTCACGCTGTGAACCGGAGGCTTTGTCTCGGTCATGTGACATTTGTATTTTTTTGGGGGTGACCGTGGCTTGAAGGAGACAGAAGGTAGTGCATTATCCTTGAAGCTTGAATTCACTGGTTCTCCAGTGTTTGGAGGTCAATACTTCCTTATCCCTTCTTTATGAATCTAACCTGTACGGTGCTTACCTTACATTACATTACATTACATTTAGCAGATGCTCTTATCCAGAGCGACTTAGACAAGATTTGACATAACATTTACATTGCATACATTTAGTGGGCATTATGCAACCGCATCGACCAATGTCTCCTGTCCTCTTGCAGCATATATCCCATAAATGGTGAAAACATTTTTTATATTGCATTACATTTATTTGGCAGTATTACATTTACTTGGCCTTGACCTCTGCTGCATCGACCCATGACCTCCAGGCCTTTGTGCGCGCACAGCTCCACACATTGCACAACTCCACACATTGCACAGCTCCACACATTGCACAACTCCACACATTGCACAACTCCACACATTGTAGAACTCCACACATTGCAAACTCCCCCATTGTAGAATCACCATTGTAGAACTCCACACATTGCAGAACTCCACACATTGCAAACTCCACACATTGCACAACTCCACACATTGCAAAACTCCACACATTGCACAACTCCACACATTGTAAAACTCCACACATTGCACAGCTCCACACATTGCAGAACTCCACACATTGCAAAACTCCACACATTGCAGAAGACACTTGCGACTACACATTGCACACCCACACATTGCAAAACTCCACACATTGCAGAACTCAACACTTTACAGAACTCAACACATTGCACAACTCCACACATTGCAGAACTCCACACATTGCAGAACTCAACACTTTGCAGAACTCAACACATTGCAAAACTCTACACATTGCACAACTCTACACATTGCACAACTCCACACATTGCAGAACTCCACACATTGCAAACCTCCACACATTGCAGAACTCAACACATTGCAAACCTCCACACATTGCAAAACTCCACACATTGCAGAACTCCACACATTGCAGAACTCCGCACATTGCAGAACTCCGCACATTGCAGAACTCCGCACATTGCAGAACTCCACACATTGCAGAACTCCACACATTGCAGAACTCCACACATTGCACAACTCCACACATTGCAAAACTCCACACATTGCAAAACTCCGCACATTGCAGAACTCAACACATTGCACAACTCCACACATTGCAAAACTCCACACATTGCACAACTCCACACATTGCACAACTCCACACATTGCAAACCTCCACACATTGCAAAACTCCACACATTGCAGAACTCCACACATTGCAGAACTCCACACATTGCAAACCACACATTGCGAACTCACACATTGCAAACTCCACACATTGCAGAACTCACACATGCAAACCCACATTGCAAACTCCACCATGCGATCCACTGCAGACTCGCACCTCCCTGTTCTCGAAACTTTGGCACACCTCCCTCTCTCAACACAAGATCTCTATCTGCTGAATGAGGTGTGTTTTCGCTGGGGTTGGAGGGAATGCCCACAGGGACGCCTCCCTGTTGTGTGCTGTGTGTGTGTGTGTGTGTGTGTGTGTGTGTGCCAAACTCAGAACCGTACTCGTGCCAAAACTCCGTGTCCCCACCTGCACCCTGAGCGCTCGACTCCACACTCTCAGGTGTGAAAAATCAGCAGGTGCAAGGAGCAACTACTCGTCTCCAGGTAACGGGAAGAAAAAATACTACCTTGAGTTTTGGAAGCGTTCCCGTTGTGAATCAGAACTGTGTGTGTGTGTGTGTGTGTGTGTGTGCGCGTGTGTGTGTGTGAGTGTGTGAGTGTGTGTGTGTGTGTGTGTGTGCGTGTGTGCGTGTGTGTGTGTGTGTGTGTGTGTGTGTGTGTGCGTGCGTGCGTGCGAGTGTGTGTGTGTGTGTGCGTGCGAGTGTGTGTGTGTGCGTGCGAGTGCGTGTGAGTGTGTGTGTGTGCGTGCGTGTGCGATTGCGTGTGAGTGTGCGTGAATGTGTGTGTGTGTGAGTGACCCCCTGTCCTTCACGGATGAGTCAAACCAAGCGGTATTTTCAACAGAATAACTGCTTAAACTGTGGTGGTGAAAAAGGGGGGGGGGGTGATATGAGTTACCAAGGCGGTTTTCTTTTTAGACCTGGATGAGTAAAGCAAATTTGTTTTTTTAGATTAGAAGATACTTGTCCTGCTCAAATGAATTTAATTGATTTAGAAGTTTTCTGGAATGTTCTGTCATACAACCTTAAAATGTACAAAGAAAAGCCTAATAATAAAAATAGACCAGCACGTAAAAGTCATTGTAAAGCAAAAGCACTAGGATTTCCATTAAATTTTTTTTCGCTTAATCACGTATTTGTACAAAGCTGACATGTAGTTTCAGAAGATGTTTCCCCAGGGGATACACAGGACACATCCAGAGAGGAGGGCAGACCTCCCCCCCCCCCCCCATTCCATTTAACAGCCAAAAATCCAGAACATCAGCGAGGTTACACCGTGGATCTGCAATCCCTGGTCCTGCAGAGGGTGACGCTGTTCAGATTTCCAACGTCACTCAGGGTTTAATCAATCGATTAAAGCAACGGATTACGCAGTGAGGTGACCTCGCCCCGGTCTCTCTGGCCTGAACTGGTGGCAGATTTTCAATGTGTGAAAGCAAAGATCGGCAGAACCTTTGGTTTCCGCTCGACCAGGACTGCAGATTTCCCCCCCCCAAAAAAAACAAGCTTCTGCAGATCAGATGGACTCTCTGAAGACCACAGTTCAAAAACGGCAAGGCACGGTCCGTCATTTTTGGTGCTCGAGGTTGAGTTCCGCTCCAGGAGCTAGAAATGAACTATGTAAAAAAAAAAAAATTTGCATTTTTCATTCTAAAACTGGCTATTAATGTTACCCCAGTGATATGTGAACTGGCATTTGTGAATGCCTCCAGGCTATCTAATCTCCTATGTTCTTTGGCTTCGGCTGTGAGAACGAGGAGGTTGGGTTTGGGGTGTGGTCAGGTTGGGTTGGGTGGGGCTGGGTTGGTTTTGGGTCGTTTCCATTCGGTGTCACGGTTACATGATCCGCTGCAGGTGGCTGCGTGTCCAAACCCCAGGCAATGCCGTCGGTCACCCCCCCCCCCCACCCCCACCCCCACCCCCCCATCCCCCCTAACCCCCTTTGTCATCGTGGGAAAATGCTTAACTGGTTTGTCATGGCGAAGTTGTGAAGGTTACATTGGAGCTGTACACCAAGATGCCTATTCAAATGCTGCCATAAGCGCAGCATGCCACGCGTCATATACATTCATAGTGTAACTAAGTTAGAGATTTTCCCTGAGACCGAGGTGGGATTTGAACCCGGGACTCTCGCTCGTCCAAAGGTTTCATAGGCAAATGCATTGCCAGTCAGCTAAAGGAGAAATCGCCCCTGGCCAAGGGCAATGTCATTATTTTTTAATTTGAGGGTCGCCACGGTAACCTGCTATGAGTCCTTCACTTTATCGGACCTTCACTGTGCTTCGCTAGCGAACTAGCCGAGCGAAACCGACTTCACTCATTGCAGAAGGACAAGGGTCGTTGGCCATTGTGGCATGTGTGTGCATGATGACATCACTGCAGAGGGACAGGCTGTTGGCCATTGTGGCATGCGTGTGCATGATGACATCACTGCAGAGGGACAGGCTGTTGGCCATTGTGGCATGCGTGTGCATGATGACATCATTGCAGAGGGACAGGCCGTTGACCATTGTGGCATGCGTGTGCATGATGACATCATTGCAGAGGGACAGGCCGTTGGCCATTGTGGCATGCGTGTGCATGATGACATCACTGCAGAGGGACAGGCCGTTGGCCATTGTGGCGTGCGTGTGCATGATGACATCACTGCAGAGGGACAGGCCGTTGGCCATTGTGGCGTGCGTGTGCATGATGACATCACTGCAGAGGGACAGGCCGTTGGCCATTGTGGCATGCGTGTGTATGAAGACACACTGATTTGCTCACAGTGCTAGTGGTGCCATGTTAAATGCAGCCTTCTGTGATTTGCTTTGGTTAAAAGCGTTGGCTAAACTGCTTAAATTGCACATTTATAAATAGCAAATTGCTAGGGACCGTGCTGAAATGAATTAATCTCGTTTTTTTATTTTATCTTAGAGGAGTTATTTGTGGCTCCTCTGTCAGTATTAAGATGCACGTTATGAGTCTCCTGGAGGCGTTTCGCATCACCGCCTCCAATTTAAAAGCATTTTGTTGTTATTTTAGACCAATTAGAGCAGCCCGGGTCACAGAAGGGAGAATGTCAGACGGTAATTAAAATTCCGCCGCAGCGTGTTTCTGTTCGCTCGCCGTGCTCTTCTGAATACGCACCCCGGGCTAATAAATCAACCGAGATAGAACTGTGAGGAATTGTGTACACCCGTTCATGTATTAAGATTGCATGCGTGAGATTCTTGAAAATTCCGGAGTTTACCACACGCCCCCCTGCCCCCCCCCCCCCCCCCCCAAAAAAAAATCACAACACGTTGAAAAAAGAAAAGCTAGAATCTCAACAATGCAAAAAAAACGCTGTCGACAGGTCATCCTGGCGCTGGTGATGGATTTGCACAAATTCCCCCAGGGGGCAGCACTGAGCCCATCACCAAGACGCGTCACACTTCTTCTTTTCGGTCCTCCGGGCTCCGGGGATCGAAAAGCCAGTATCCAGGAGAATGAAAACTCCTCTTTCACTCTCTCTACTCTACTTCTCATCACACACGTGCTATTCAGTTTCCAAAGCATTACATTACATCATATTACAGGCATTTAGCAGACTCACTTTCCAGAGCGACCTACACAACGTTTTACCTGGCATTTACATTGCATCCATTTATACAGCTGGATATATACTGAAGCAGTGCAGGCTAAGTACCTTGCTCAAGGTTTCAATGGCAGTGTCCTGCCTGGGAATCGAACCTGCAACCTTTAGGTTACAAGACCAGTTACCAATCCTGGCTCCTCTGTGTAGACTCCATGCAAGCTCACCCCCCCTCCCCTTCCCCCCCACCCGTCTGCATTAAATATTCATGAATATTTGAGATGAAAATGAAATTTGGGAATGTTTGCCTTTGCGTGCCCAATATATATGTCATGGTCCGGTTCTCCTGTCTGTGTTTCCCCTGTTGGGCCGCCAGATGGCGGCACTTCTGTTTTGTGTCCTGCTCCCCCCCTGTTAATTGTATTATTGTCTGTCCCGTTATCCCATCATTGTTCCCACCTGTGTCTTGTTATCCCCTCCTTCTGGTTTGATTGTTTTTTGAGTTCACCTGTGTCTTGTTACCCCTTGTCTATTTAAGTTCTCTGTTCCCTTGACTCGGGTGCTGGTTCCTTGCGTTTGTTCTTCCTTGTGTTTGTTGCCTATGAATTTTCAGACCCATTGTACCTGCCTGCGTTTTTTACCCGTTTGTGTTTTGTTTCTGACTTGTGTTTGTTCCTGACCCGTATGTATTTTCTGGTGTTTCTTTTATGTGTTTGCCTGTGTGTTCCACCTGCCTGTACCCTGCCTGCCTGCCTGTGTTCTGTTCTGTGTTTTGTTCTTAATGTTTTGAGTTTGTTGTTTTGCCCTTTGTGGCCTTGCCTGTTCCCTGGTTGTGTTTGCCTTTTTTTTTGTGTGAGTAAAATCTTTGTTAATTTTCCCTTTTTGAGTTTTGTGTTTTTTTTCCCCCCCACTCTGCGCCTGGGTCCCAGCACCCGTACCCTCACAGAAGGAACCAGCCAGTTTGGGACCCAGCAGAGTTTTTTTTTTTTTTTTTTTTTTTTTTTAATTTTTAATTTTTATTTATTTTTTTTGTTTATCATGCCACCGGGGTGGTGGAGTGACCCGGAGGACTCGCCACCCAGCGACTGGGAGTCCCTCGCCCTTGAGCTTCCCAGCGCCCGGGGCGGACGGTCACGGAGGCGCCGTGGTCGGGCTGCCTCCCGGTTGGCCAGACCTCCAGCTGCCCAGCCAGCGGTTCCCGGCCCTGCATCATTTGAAGGGTCTCGACTGGCGATCTTCCCAGGGTCCGGCCCGCGGGGGTCCCGCCGGTCCCGTCCGGCTGCCCAGCCGGGTTCCCTACAGCTGTGGTCTGTGTTCCTGTCCCCTGCCCAGCCCAGACGGCAGGGCCCTCGCCCTGCTCCACCCCAAGTCCAGGAAGGGCCTTCACGGCCTGCTCTGCCTCAAGTCCCGGAGCGGCCTTCACGGCCTGCTCTGCCTCAAGTCCCGGAGCGGCCTTCACGGCCTGCTCTGCCTCAAGTCCCGGAGCGGCCTTCACGGCCTGCTCTGCCTCAAGTCCCGGAGCGGCCTTCACGGCCTGCTCTGCCTCAAGTCCGGAGCGGCCTTCACGGCCTGCTCTGCCTCAAGTCCCGGAGCGGCCTTCACGGCCTGCTCTGCCTCAAGTCCCGGAGCGGCCTTCGCGGCGCTGCTCTGCCTCAAGTCCCGGAGCGGCCTTCGCGGCCTGCTCTGCCCAAGTCCCGGAGCGGCCCCCAGAGCCACCTGGAGCCCCGAGAGGCTCCCAGATCCGCCTCGAGCCCCGGAGAGGCTCCCAGATCCACCTCGAGCCCGGAGAGGCTCCCAGATCCGCCTCGAGCCCCGGAGAGGCTCCCAGATCCGCCTCGAGCCCCGGAGAGGCTCCCAGATCCGCCTCGACGCCCGGAGAGGCTCCCAGATCCGCCTCGAGCTCCGGAGAGGCCCCCAGAGCCGCCTCGAGCTCCGGAGAGGCCCCAGAGCCGCCTCGAGCTCCGGAGAGGCCCCCAGAGCCGCCTCGAGCTCACGGAGAGGCCCCAGAGCCGCCTCGAGCTCCGGAGAGGCCCCCAGAGCCGCCTCGAGCTCCGGAGAGGCCCCAGAGCCGCCTCCAGCCCCGGAGAGGCCCCAGAGCCGCCTCCAGCCCCGGAGGTCCCGCCTGCTCTGACCCTTCCGCGGAGGCCGCCTGCTACACCCAAGTTTCGGGCTTTACTTGTGCCTCGAGCCCCGGGGGGGCCTCCGGAGCCGCCTCAAGCCCCAGGGGGGCCTCCGCAGCTGCCTCGAGTCCCGGGGGGGCCTCCAGAGCCGTCCAGAGCTCCGGAGAGGCTTCCGGAGCCGTCCAGAGCTCCGGAGAGGCTTCCGGAGCCGTCCAGAGCTCCGGAGAGGCTTCCAGAGCCGTCCAGAGCCCCGGAGAGGACAACGGTCCCTTCTGTTGTCCCGCAGGGGCCGCCGCAGACTGCTCTGGCCGCCCCGCAGGCTAAGCCACCTGCCTTGCCCCCTGGCGTTCGTGCTCCCCCTGGCGTTCGTGCTCCCCCTGGCGTTTGTGCTCCCCCTGGCGTTTGTGCTCCCCCTGGCGTTCGTTCTCCCCCTAGCGTTCGTGCTCCCCCTAGCGTTCGTGCTCCCCCTAGCGTTCGTGCTCCCCCTAGCGTTCGTGCTCCCCCTAGTGTTCTCGCGCCCCCCAGTGTCCGTTCTTCCCCTAGTGTTCTTGCTCTCCCTAGTGTCCACACCTTGCCCCCTGGCGTTCGTGCTCCCCTGGCGTTCGTGCTCCCCCTAGTGTTCTCGCGCCCCCCAGTGTCCGTTCTTTCCTAGTGTTCTCGCGCCCCCCAGTGTCCGTTCTTCCCCTAGTGTTCTTGCTCTCCCTAGTGTCCACACCTTGCCCCTGGCGTTCGTGCCCCCCCTGGCGTTCGTGCTCCCCCTAGTGTTCTCGCGCCCCCCAGTGTCCGTTCTTTCCCTAGTGTTCTCGCTCCCCCTAGTGTCCACACCTTGCCCTCTGGCGTTCGTGCTTCCCCTGGCGTTCGTGCTTCCCCTGGCGTTCGTGCTTCCCCTGGTTTCGTCGCTCCCCCCAGTGGTCGTCCCTCCCCCGGTGTCCGTCCTTCCCCCAGTGGTCGTCCCTCCCCCGGTCTCGTCGCTCCCCCCAGTGGTCGTCCCTCCCCCGGTCTCGTCGCTCCCCCTGGTGTCCATTCTCCCTTTGGTGTCTGTCCTCCCAACCGTGTGTCCGTGTGTTCCCCGGCCCCCCTGTCTAATTGTCTGCCCGCCTGTTTGTCTGTTAGTCTACCCGTATGTGTGTCAGCCAGTTTGTTGGCCTGTTTGTCTGCCCCCCAGGCCGTCAGCCCATCGGCCAACGTGTTTGCCCGCCTGTCTGCCTGTCTGTCTGTGTGCCAGTCCGCGTGTGTTTTGTCTTGTTTGCCTGTGTGTCAGTCCCTATGTCAGTTGTTGGGTTCCCCCCTCGCCTTCCCTGTCTGCCTGTCCCTTTGTGTGTCCATCGGTGTCGCCGTGTGCCTCCCCGCCTGCTTGTCCCTGTGTCTGTCTTTGTAGGTCTCCCTATTGTGCCAGTGTCTGTCAGTCTTTCCCTCTCAGTCTTGCCCTACCCAGTCCAGTGTTGTCCACCTCGCCCCAGTCTAGTCCTGTATGTCTGCCTTGCCCCTGTCCTAGTCCCCCCTGGTTTCCTGAGTTTCCCCGAGTCGCCCGATGTGCGGGCCCTGAGTTTCCCCGTGTCGCCCGATGTGCGGGCCCTGAGTTTCCCCGTGTCGCCCGATGTGCGGGCCCTGAGTTTCCCCGTGTCGCCCGATGTGCGGGCCCTGAGTTTCCCCCGAGTCGCCCGATGTGCGGGCCCTGAGTTTCCCCCGAGTCGCCCGATGTGCAGGCCCTGAGTTTCCCCCGAGTCGCCCGATGTGCGGGCCCTGAGTTTCCCCCGAGTCGCCCGAGTGCGGGCCCTGAGTTTCCCCCGTGTCGCCCGAGTGCGGGCCCTGAGTTTCGCCCGGGTCCTGCCCAGCCCTGAGTCTCCCCGTGTCGCCCGGGTCCTGCCCAGCCCTGAGTCTCCCCGTGTCGCCCAGGTCCTGTCCAGCCCTGTGTCTTCGTCGCCCGGGTCCTGCCCAGCCCTGTGTCTCCTGTTTCCTAGTTCCTGAGTTTTGTCCCAAGTTTTCCTGTTCTGTTTTCCCCCGTCCGAGTCCAGTCCCGAGTCCTGTTCCCCAAGTCCGAGTCCAGTCCCAAGTCCTGTTCCCCCGTCCTAGTCCAGTCCCGAGTCCCGTCCTGTTCCTGTCCAGTCCTGGTTCTGCCCTGAGTCCTGTGTCCAGTCCTGTTCCTGTCCAGTCCTGTTTCCAGCCCCGAGTTCCCCTCCAGCCCCGAGTTCCCCTCCAGCCCCGAGTTCCCCTCCAGCCCCGAGTCTTGTTCTTGTTTTGTTCCTGTCCTGCCCAGTCCAGCCCCGAGTCTTGTTCTCGTCTTGTTCCTGTCCTGTCCAGTCCAGCCCTGAGTCTTGTCCTGTCTCTAGCCCCCACCCTCTGTTGACTCCCTCCCCGGGTCGGCCTCCTGGGACGTCAGGAGCCGTCCCTTGGGGGGGGGGTACTGTCATGGTCCGGTTCTCCTGTCTGTGTTTCCCCTGTTGGGCCGCCAGATGGCGGCACTTCTGTTTTGTGTCCTGCTCCCCCCCTGTTAATTGTATTATTGTCTGTCCCGTTATCCCATCATTGTTCCCACCTGTGTCTTGTTATCCCCTCCTTCTGGTTTGATTGTTTTTTGAGTTCACCTGTGTCTTGTTACCCCTTGTCTATTTAAGTTCTCTGTTCCCTTGACTCGGGTGCTGGTTCCTTGCGTTTGTTCTTCCTTGTGTTTGTTGCCTATGAATTTTCAGACCCATTGTACCTGCCTGCGTTTTTTACCCGTTTGTGTTTTGTTTCTGACTTGTGTTTGTTCCTGACCCGTATGTATTTTCTGGTGTTTCTTTTATGTGTTTGCCTGTGTGTTCCACCTGCCTGTACCCTGCCTGCCTGCCTGTGTTCTGTTCTGTGTTTTGTTCTTAATGTTTTGAGTTTGTTGTTTTGCCCTTTGTGGCCTTGCCTGTTCCCTGGTTGTGTTTGCCTTTTTTTTTGTGTGAGTAAAATCTTTGTTAATTTTCCCTTTTTGAGTTTTGTGTTTTTTTTCCCCCCCACTCTGCGCCTGGGTCCCAGCACCCGTACCCTCACAATATATTCATGTGTGTTTGTGTAATAAAAATTTGAAGACATTGCCGTCTCTTCTAATAATATTAATAGACAAATGCTTGATGCAAAAGATGACTAGAGGTCTTTTTGGGTTTTCAGGCAGAACTAACCCTGTGTCTATTCTGGTTAAAATCAGCGCAAACCTTTTTTTCAAAGGGTCAGTTGGACTTTGTAAAATTAACAGCCAATTCAGACCCAAGAAACAAGGTGAGGTGGCTGTGTAGTTAACTGTTTCGACAGGTGAGGTGGCTGTGTAGTTAACTGTTTAAACAGGTGAGGTGGCTGTGTAGTTAACTGTTTCGACAGGTGAGGGGACTGTGTAGTTAACTGTTTCGACTGGTGAGGGGACTGTGTAGTTAACTGTTTCGACAGGTGAGGTGGCTGTGTAGTTAACTGTTTCCACATGTGAGGGGACTGTAGTTAACTGTTTCGACAGGTGAGGGGACTGTAGTTAACTGTTTCGACAGGTGAGGTGGCTGTGTAGTTAACTGTTTCGACAGGTGAGGTGGCTGTGTGGTTAACTGTTTCGACAGGTGAGGGGACTGTGTAGTTAACTGTTTAAACAGGTGAGGTGACTGTGTAGTTAACTGTTTCGACGTGAGGGGACTGTGTAGTTAACTGTTTCGACAGGTGAGGGGACTGTGTAGTTAACTGTTTAAACAGGTGAGGTGACTGTGTAGTTAACTGTTTAAACAGGTGAGGTGGCTGTGTAGTTAACTGTTTAGACAGGTGAGGTGGCTGTGTAGTTAACTGTTTCGACAGGTGAGGTGGCTGTGTAGTTAACTGTTTCGACAGGTGAGGTGGCTGTGTAGTTAACTGTTTCGACAGGTGAGGTGGCTGTGTAGTTAACTGTTTCGACGTGAGGGGACTGTGTAGTTAACTGTTTCGACAGGTGAGGTGACTGTGTAGTTAACTGTTTCGACAGGTGAGGTGGCTGTGTAGTTAACTGTTTCGACAGGTGAGGTGGCTGTGTAGTTAACTGTTTCGACAGGTGAGGTGGCTGTGTAGTTAACTGTTTCGACAGGTGAGGTGGCTGTGTAGTTAACTGTTTAAACAGGTGAGGTGGCTGTGTAGTTAACTGTTTCGACAGGTGAGGTGGCTGTGTAGTTAACTGTTTCGACAGGTGAGGTGGCTGTGTAGTTAACCGTTTAAACAGGTGAGGTGGCTGTGTAGTTAACTGTTTAAACAGGTGAGGTGGCTGTGTAGTTAACTGTTTAAACAGGTGAGGTGGCTGTGTAGTTAACTGTTTACACAGGTGAGGGGACTGTGTAGTTAACTGTTTCGACAGGTGAGGGGACTGTGTAGTTAACTGTTTACACAGGTGAGGGGACTGTGTAGTTAACTGTTTCGACAGGTGAGGGGACTGTGTAGTTAACTGTTTACACAGGTGAGGGGACTGTGTAGTTAACTGTTTCGACAGGTGAGGTGGCTGTGTAGTTAACTGTTTAAACAGGTGAGGTGACTGTGTAGTTAACTGTTTCGACAGGTGAGGTGACTGCGTAGCTCGCCTGTTTTAATTAATCAAACAAGTACTTACCTTGCAGCCCTCCAGGCCAGGGCTGCGGACTCTTGTGCTAAATAAAGAAGACAGCCAAAATTAATTTCTTCAAAGGTCCATAATTTATTTCCCAGGAAACATTTTTTTTTATTGTTTTGAGAAATCGAAAGAGAAACAAATAAAATGAAACACTTTTCATTCTTGTTACCAGGCCCCTTATCTTCATTTTTCACACAGTCTCCTCCTCCGTCGGTCAGAGACTTGCGGTTCACTTGAGCCACAGTGATTTCGGGAGGAACACCGGAGGGTCCTTATTGGCCAGAGTGGTTTTTGATTAGCGTTAATGGCGCTCCTGAATGGCCATTAGTTTTTTTTTTTTTAAGTTTTATTTATTTATTTTTATTTTTTTTTACCAGGGCCGACCCACTCCCAGCGAAGCTGCTGTCTCCATGGGAACGCTTGACTGGGGGCCTGGCCCCCCTCTCTCTCTCAGGGGCAGAACGTAATGGGGGGGGGGGGGGTGGCGGGGTGGGGGAGGTCCACAACGAGGTCCCATCCATTTAGCGTCCCAAGCCAGCTGCCACCCAGTCATCTGTTTGCCCTGGCATTTTGGATACAGTCATGCGCTGTTTCATTTTTTATATATTTTTTTCACATTAGTAACAACCAACATAGATGTGAAGCACTGGCGTACACAGCTGTTTATTCTGAAGCGAGAATAATGGGTTGGACCATAAGCCGACGTTCACAAACACACTGGGCCCCTAGGACTGAAGGTTTGCACATCTGACACAAGTTTTGTGTTGGCAAACCAGCCAACTTGTTTTTTTTTTTCTTCTTTTGGGCAGCTTGATTCAGTGATGGATCGGTGAGGCTCACGTTCAATGAAAAGGAACACGTTGGAAAAATGAAAGATCGTTCCTTTGGGAATTTTTTAATACTCAGTGATTATTCCATTGGCTACTGCCCATATTCAGTAGCTAGAGATTTTGGGGGGCTAGATCCCCTTAAGGTCCACCCCTGGAACTACACCAATAGCAATAGTTTTCCTTTCAATTTTTTGGTTTGGTCATCTTACTCTCCAGCATTAAAAGACACACAGACGCACACGCATACACACACACACCACACACCACACACAAACTCATGAGGGACGAAAGAAAATGCACAGGTGTGATTTTAATTGAGTTTACCATCTTTTTCTTTTTTTTTTTTTTAAGAAAAAAAAAACCCACCTGATTAAATTTAATTATTAATGCTGCTGTTTAAGCTATGGGAATACTGATGTCCTCTTAGCATAGAAAATGATGGAGGTCACGGCTGACCCCTCCCACCCCCCACCCCCCTACCCTCACCCCCGCGGACCACGGCGGCTCCTTCCGCCCAGGGCATGGATGCAACGCCAGATAACGAGAAATTAATATTCATGTTATGGACCTCGCGAGTGAGTCGCCGCCTTATCGACCGCACGGGGTAGCCTACCGTTAATGTCAGCTCCGTTAATACCGCCATGGCTCTCTCCTATCGGCAGCGCGCCCTCTGGTAAGCACGCGAGCGCATTTGTTTTGATCGCGCCTCCCCCCAAAAATAAACTGACAGACGCGGAGCTGTTTAGCAAGAAGACGGCTTTCGGCGGGGGCTACAGATGAGCCCGGGAGAGAAGGCGAGAGGAAATCTGTCCCGATAAATGTCAGGACGGATGATGTTGACTGTGATACCTGCCTCCGAGAGTCTCCCTGTCACAGACCCTTCCAGCACCCCCCTCTGCCCTGAGGTTAAGCCACCGCTGTACAATTATAGATGCACACGCGGGCCGCACTGGCACATTCACACTTTAATTGCGCTCTGCGGAAAAAGAGACGGTATTTTTTGTGCATTTTAATTGTCCGGAATTAGGAAGAGCGCACTCGCCAGCACTAGATAGGCTTTTGTAAACGCTCATTACAAAAAACCACAAAAAGGCATATGGTGTGGTGTGTGTGTAGGAATTACTGAATATTTAAGTAGTGCTTATAAAAGAGCTATGTACTACCTCTAAAGGAGTTTTAAATACACAGGGATTGTCTTTGATCAGAAGAAATTACCTTTTTTTTTTGGATCAGCCTTACCTTTTTTATTCTCTGAAGTGTAGATTCCGTTGTTATGAAAGACAATTTGAAGAAAGTATTACTAAAATACCTTTGGAGTCCACCAAGGATAGCAGCACAGCATGTTGAATTCTAAATTAGCCTACAGTACAGCTAGCTGGCCATGAAGCCATGTTGGATAATGACATGGTTTTATTATTGCATAATGTGCAACAGGCAGCATTTTAATAGGACAGCATTTTCTTCCTTTTGTTATGAGCGTACCTAAGAGCACCATGGTCCAGCGTATGTGGGGTGATCAGGTTTTTACTGTCATAACTCGCTGGCAATGACAATGCAATTTTAGTATAAGATATGAAGTCTATGAAGTGTCAACTTACATCCATCCTGTGACCCTGCTTTTCCTGGGCAGCGTCACAGGGGGGTTGGGGGGGGGGGGGGGGTGGGGCTGGAGCCTATCCCAGCATGCATTGGGAGAGAAGCAGGAATGCACCCTGGACAGGCCGCCAATCTATCACAGGGCACACACACCATTCACTCACACACACATACCTACGGGCAATTTAGAGTCTCCAATTAGCCCACCTGCATGTCTTTGGACTGTGGGAGGAAATCGGAGTACCCAGAGAAAACCCATGTGGACACAGGGGGTCAATTTAAATGTGATCTCTAATTTTAAATATAAGATCATACTGAGTGTGCAGATTTAGTTTATTTTGCTATATATCTCTCCATATATGCAACAAATATGATATCCCCCAAAAGCACAGGCTTTATTACACTTTTATTTGGAGGAAATAATCCACTGGGGATGCATCATCCCTGTTAGTCTGAGCGTTTACATAGGCAGTGCCTTTGATCAGAAGATTCCACCCACCTAATTACCTTTTTAATTCTCTGAAGTTCAGATTCCGTGTTACACCTTAGGAATTTCAAACACACGCTGCACCCAAAAGATCAAAGGGAGTGTAACTCTTTAATTGCAGCTATCGGAGAAATATGTTAAAATGACATGTTTAATTCATCACAGGTTATTTAACTGAATCTGGTAATAATTTTATTAATTTGTTTTTTTTATCTCAAAAATATACTTTTTTTTTAAGTTAACAAGGGAGTGAAATGTGCAGAGGTAAAGAAGACCAATGGGAACAGGGACAGAAATTGTGTTTAATTTAAAAATTAAAGAGGAAGAAATGACATGGTAATTACTATTGACTTCCTCTCAGTGTATAACCCCACACGGGCCGAATCAAGATTCTTAAATAAACCTAAAATGATTTGCTTTTCTCCATTAGTACCCTGGGGATCCACGGGTTCCGTGAAATAGAAATGGCTTCATAAGGGAGGAGAGCGGGTGGGGGGGGGGGGGGCGGGGTGGAGGGGGGAGATTAAACATACTGTAGAGTCAGCGTAATTCCTCTGCAACGAAGCACTGACCAGCCAAAACCATCCATTGTTCTGGATCAGACTTGTCGTACAATTCTGGCTGTTTGGGTTTGAACTGGTGACAGTTTTGGTCGAATGGGTGATTTGAACTTGAACACCGTGAATGGTAAAAACAGCGGACGTCTTCAGGCCAGTTTCCTGAGCTCACACTCTGCAGTTCCCTGTTTGATGATCTTTTTAAGACCCTGACAGGGATAGATGCCGTTTAGAAAACCAATCAAACAAAACAGTGATACCAAAGCAATCGTCTGAATCTGCACAATCTGTCGACGCAGTTTATCTAATCAATCGGTTGATTTAAATGTATGTAGGCTGACAGATTAAAATGGTCCATTGTATAAACCACACTGACATTCTATGTAAATTAAAATAAGACTTACTGATACTACATTGCTGTGATAAAATGCCTTAAATACTGACTCATGCTGTCATGCTGGGATGTATTAGATATGCATATCATCGTTCTCAAATATGTCTGCACATACATACATGCTGTATAGACCTCATTACTATCCAACTAAATTTACAGTCCTTAGGTGCTTTTGAATCTTAAGCCAGTTTGGTAAAGTTGCTATATCAAGCGTGAGAAATTAGATTGATGACTATTAGACATCATCTATTTTGCTAACTGGGGGGGGAAAACATTGTTTTGTTTTTTGGAAAATAGAACCAAACAGATGCATAGCCAGAAAATCTTCCAGGTATTGTTTGGAGGGCTAGGTTTTTCTCCTCCCTAAATAAGGTCCACGTAAGAGTGGCTACCTGTAGCACTAAACCACCAAAGCGAAGCGTTGCCAAAGTGCGCTAGAAATTATGTTCGGATTATTAGTCAGATAGGCCTACGTTGTGATGCCATTTAACATTTTTAAATTTGAGTATGTTTTGTCCGCAAATCAACTGCTGCTCAAGTAATTGTTTTCGTGTTCAAGAACTGCCATTCGCTCTTGATCAAAATGCAAAAACCGCATTTGAAATGTGGAGTTCGACCTCCGCTGTTGTTGTGGCGTTCCCACGGAAACCTTGAGATAAGGTGTGAATAGTTTTTCTGGCATGTTTCTACGCTGCCTCGAGATGAGATACACACAAAGAACACCGCGAGACTCTAAAAAGCGCGTGCTTTTCCCCCCCATGTCAGTTCAAGGTCGCGTCGCCTTGATAAATGTATGAATGACTCATACGCTGTCGTTGAGAATGCAGATAACATTAATGACCCCCGCACGGATGTACTGCATTCCAGGCGTGCAGCGTTTCATGTGTGCCGTCTGCATGCAGATCTATTCAGTGAAAATTTGACTCATTAGACTATCAAAAGACGCACTTTGTTATGCACAAAATGAGCTCGTGCACTGCGAAGCCTTCTACTATTTAATATAATTAATGCAGATAATTTGCAACCGAACATGCAATTACAATTCACATTGTGCATTTGTGATTTCTAAGATTATTCTGCAAAGTAGAATTTTACTTTTGCACTGTCTTAAGTAGCCTACTGTCCATGAAAGTATGCAAAGTAACACAGTCACGTGCGAACAACTTGTTGGACCAACAACAATGTCCAGAGCACGGAGACCAGCTGCTGCCGATGCTACCGTTATGCTGCAAGCTTGCCGTTGATTTTGGCCACAATAGTCAAGTTGCGTTGAACAGCTCTTTGCTACCATCTGCTGGTGAATAAGTGCTAATGGTGACGATTCAATGAAACTTCACCATAAGCAAAATATCGCGTGTAGTATTTAAAACGAATAAAAATAATAATAATAATCATCATCATCATCATCACCATCATCATCATCATAACAGTAAGCATATTCTATGTGCTCATTAAATAACTAGAATGCTTGTTTGATTTGACACTGTCACCGTGACATTGCGCCGCGATGTTGTCATGTGGATATAATGTGAACTCATGGTTTTAAAACACTGGGACTGATTATGGTCGGCTTGTGTATTATCCAATGATCGCTAGAGTTCTTCGCTGCCCCAGCCAATGGAGAGTAAGTATACAAGGGGGTCTTCTCAAGAGTGCGAACTAGCTACATTTGACATGAGGAGGGACCTGGGTTTGTAGTAGCCAGTCAGAAGTACTTTCTGAAAACATAAAGTCACAATGAATATACTCTTTTGAAGTGCCTATTTACTGTATGTGACATTAATGTAAATGCGATTTTTTGAACCCACGTACTTACACCATGTTCAGGTCAACGAGAACCATTTTAAAGAAACTTAGACATTTGAGGTGAGTGTTAGAATCTTGCTAGTTAACGTTAGCTTGCTGTCTGAGGTTGTGTGATTCAAGTGAACC
This sequence comes from Anguilla rostrata, assembly GCF_018555375.3. Lineage (NCBI taxonomy): Eukaryota > Metazoa > Chordata > Actinopteri > Anguilliformes > Anguillidae > Anguilla > Anguilla rostrata. The sequence continues at coordinate 3,052,435 of NC_057940.1, read as the reverse complement.
AATATTAGTCTTCGTGTTTATTTTACGTCGCGTCAGGTGTCATTGCAGGACCACATGAGCCTAAACTGGACTGATGTGTTGTATATCAAATGTGCTCTGATAAATCTAGTTTTCATGATGAATTAAATGTAAGATGACTCTAGATGCAGCGCTCATCTAGCTAGCCAGCTAGCTAACTTCGATAATGAAGTTGTCCTTTTTTGAATATTATGAATTGCATACCAGTATGTAATGTGATTTTATATTGAGGTTATTGATGCGAGGGTCCCGTACCAATCACTCCTGCAAGTAGTAATTGACCTTTTTGAAATTCAGTTTTCAAGGACGAAAGCCGTGGAGGTATAGCAGTCATAACGCTACCTCTGCGAGAGAGCGCGCACTCGGCTACGAAGTCGGACAGCAAATCCATGGCTTCACAGTTAAAGAGGTTTGTATGAATAATTGTCTAGAACCACTACGACGCTTTACTCGTAAAGCATGTCTGCTTATTTTTGCAGCATAATAAGTATCCACCCCGTGCACGTACAGTGTGTCCACTCCGTATGGTCAAGTGCGACTGCATATAATTGATCAGACCTTAAATTTTGGATACGGACCTGCGCGGCAGCGCATTGTAGTGTAATTGTACCATCAATCAGAAGTGCAGTTATGAACTTCAGGCTTGACGAAGCCTAAAATGAGCCGAGCTAACGGGCTCAGTTGGTGACTCACAGAGGTGGACAATCCAGGTCCAGACAGTAAAAGTATTCTGTTAGAATCCCCAGTATTTTGCTAACTGGATTTGCTAACTGGCACAGTTCCTCAGTCAGGAGGTAGAACTTATTAGGTGAAATCAGCTGACTGAGTTGATGGGTGGAAGAAACACACGGCAGGACTTTTACTTTCTGACCCCTGCACTTTCCACTTCTAGACTCACTAATTTGAACCAGTAATTTCCTTGCTTCAAAAAGCAAAATAATTTGATTGGTATAATGGAAGTTCATGATTGACAGCTGACTGCAGCTCCACCCGTCAGGGTGTTGATGACACCTCACTGTCCTGCTGATAAAAGCACAGGTTGGGGACGCGTGTCCTTCCCTCTCACCTTTCCGCAGGTGACACCGGTGCCGGATTTATGCCTCACCGCTGTCAAGCTGACCCACGACAGCACCGGTGCGCAGTACCTGCACGTGGCGCGCGATGATTCCAACAACCTCTTCAGGTAAGACTCCGATTGGCTATTCACCATACATGTGACTTTAATGTAAAAATACATTTCTGCAGCCAAGTGATTGTGTCGTGTTCAGGACCAGTCATCGTGTTAATGAAAGCGATATCTGAGGCGAAGGGTGAGCTTCCTCAGACTTGTTGACATTATCTGTCTGTGGCGGCTAATTGTCCGGCTCGTTGGAGTCGTAGGGTGCGATGAGGTGGGGAGTTAGTTACCACGGTGACCGCCTCTTCCTGTATGATGCTATGACAGCGGTGGCCAGTCCAGGTCCTGGAGAGCCGCAGGGTCTGCTGGTTTGTGTTGTTACTGTGCACTGAATTGATTAATTGAAGCAGTCAGTTACACAGTTTGCTCACCTCACCTGGTTTATTTGGTTTGAGCGGTTGCCGTGAAAACAAAAACCAGCAGACCCTGCGGCCCCCCCCTGGGACCAGGGCTGTCCACCCCTGTGCTTTCAGCGCTGATACGCTGCGCTGAGAAACTTCTAATGACGTTGCCAACCTGTGCCCTTTGCCCGGGACGTCCTGTAATCCAGACCAAAAAGGTCACCCCTCTGTTCCCCTTCTCTTCGCAGCGTCCAGTTTCGGACGACCCCGATGGACAGCACGGGGGTACCCCACATACTGGAGCACACCGTGCTCTGTGGGTCACAGAAGTACCCCTGCAGGGACCCCTTCTTCAAAATGCTCAACCGCTCGCTGTCCACCTTCATGAACGCCTTCACTGGTACGGTCTCTCTCTCTGTCTCTCTCTCTCGCTCTCTCTCTCTCTGTCTCTCTCTCTCTGTCTCTCTCTCTCTCTGTCTCTCTCTCAGTCTCTTGCTCTCGCTCGCTCTCTGTCTCTCTCATGCTCTCTCTCTCTCTTTCTCTCGGTCTCTGTCTCACTCTTTCTGTCTCTTTGCTTCTCTCGCTCTCGCTCTCTCCTTTTCTGTCTCGCTCTCTTGCTCTCTATCTCTCTGTCTTGCTGTCTCTCTTTCTGCCTCTCTCTCTCACTCTCTGTCTCTCACGTTCTCTGTGTGTCTCGCTAATGCATTGTCATGATTTGCTGTTACAATTTAGGCAGGAGCTTTTAGCCAAAGAGGCTTTCAAAAGTGCAAGTTCCTCCATCACTACTGCATTTTTTAAACGAAATGGAAAACATTGCGGTGCAGTCTAAAAAGGAGAGTTTTTATACATTTGCAGAAGGGAATATATGTGATTGATCTTCATGATTGGTCGGGGCAGGCTGTTCCCCTATTGGTGGACGAGGCAGGGAAGAGGCGGGGCTTGTGAGGGCTGTTACTGCACATCCGTTATGAGTCCTTTTCTTTTTTTCCACAGCCAGTGACTACACCATGTATCCGTTTTCCACCCAGAACAGTAAAGATTTCCAGAACCTTCTGTCTGTCTATCTGGATGCCATGTTTTTCCCATGCCTTCGAGAGCTGGATTTTTGGTAAGTGCGCCCAATGGGTGGAATCAGCAGTGCAAAACATACAGCCGGATTGGTCATGTGTTACCTTTATTTACCTTGTACTTTGCACAGTTAACACATGTTACATTACATTACAGACATTTAGCAGACGCTCTTATCCAGAGCGACTTACACAACTTTTACATAGCATTTTACATTGTATCCATTTATACAGCTGGATATATACTGAAGCAAATCAGGTTAAGTACCTTGCTCAAGGGTACAACGGCAGTGTCCTACCCGGGAATCGAACCTATGACCTTTTTGTTACAAGCGCAGTTCCTTACCCACTGAGCTACACTGCCGCCACTGTTCCTTTAGCTTCATAAGATATTGCATATCTGCTAGGTCAGTGTCATTTTTTAAATAAAATTTTTTTGTTCACAGGCAAGAAGGCTGGAGGCTAGAAAATGAGAACCCTACAGACCCAAGCACCCCAATTGTCTTCAAAGGAGTCGTCTTCAACGAAATGAAGGGTGCATTCGTAAGTCTGCTCTGTCTTGTCCTTCATTTCCTTCATTGAGTTCAGGAGCCATGTTTTGAGAATGCTTTCACCCTCCTCTCTAACTCAAATCTAAATTTTGTCGGTCTTGTTTTGCAAAAGTGATTACATCAAACTGGGATGAAAAGCACAGATCGTTAGTGTTGCTCAAGATGGTAAGGTAGAGCTGGGAATCCCTTTTCCTGGACGGATAGCTCTCTCTCTTCCTGTAGAGCTAGCTCGTCCTGATTTTTGTCTCCACGGCTCAGGAAGGTAGCTGTCTGTGGACGCCAGTGCTAGTTCACTCATCATGGATTAGGTCACGGCAGAGTAGAGGAACACTTTGTAATATGCAATCTTCAGCTGTCATTGACTAGCCTGAAAGCTGCTAAAATGACAGGCTGTGTGAGTTATTGAATGAAGTAAATAGCTGAATAGAAGTACCCAGAATGCAGTACTCCTGGAGCGGGGTACCCCCTGACTGTTTCCCTCAGGGTGGGGACAGTGTATCCGCATCACAGGTAACACTGCAGAGCTTCAGCAGGTAAAATGGCCGCTGCTTTTGTGACCGGCGCGTTGGCGTCTTCCTGTGTTTTTCCCTCTCAGTCGGACAGCGAGCGCTTGTACGCACAGCAGCTGCAGAACAAGCTGTACCCGGACCACACATACGCGGTGGTGTCGGGTGGAGAGCCGCTGGCCATCCCCGACCTCTCCTGGGAACAGCTGAAACAGTTCCACGCCACCCACTATCACCCCAGCAACGCACGGTACACCCCCACCTACTATCACCCCAGCAACGCACGGTACACCCCCACCTACTATCACCCCAGCAACGCACGGTACACCCCCACCTACTATCACCCCAGCAACGCACGGTACACCCCCACCTACTATCACCCCAGCAACGCACGGTACACCCCCACCTGCTATCACCCCAGCAACGCACGGTACACCCCCACCTGCTATCACCCCAGCAACGCACGGTACACCCCCACCTACTATCACCCCAGCAACGCACGGTACACCCCCACCTACTATCACCCCAGCAATGCACGGTACAACCCCACCTACTATCACCCCAGCAACGCACGGTACACCCCCTCCCACTATCACCCCAGCAACGCACGGTACAACCCCACCTGCTATCACCCCAGCAATGCACGGTACAACCCCACCTGCTATCACCCCAGCAACGCACGGTACAACCCCACCTACTATCACCCCAGCAACGCACGGTACACCCCCACCTACTATCACCCCAGCAACGCATGGTACACCCCCACCTACTATCACCCCAGCAATGCATGGTACACCCCCTCCCACTATCACCCCAGCAACGCATGGTACACCCCCACCTACTATCACCCCAGCAACGCATGGTACACCCCACCTACTATCACCCCAGCAACGCACGGTACACCCCCACCTACTATCACCCCAGCAATGCATGGTACACCCCCTCCACTATCACCCCAGCAACGCATGGTACACCCCCACCTACTATCACCCCAGCAACACACGGTACAACCCCACCTGCTATCACCCCAGCAACGCACGGTACACCCCCACCTACTATCACCCCAGCAACGCACGGTACACCCCCACCTACTATCACCCCAGCAACGCACGGTACACCCCCACCTACTATCACCCCAGCAATGCATGGTACAACCCCACCTGCTATCACCCCAGCAACGCACGGTACACCCCACCTACTATCACCCCAGCAACGCACGGTACAACCCCACCTGCTATCACCCCAGCAACACACGGTACAGCCCCCACAACAACCCACTATCACCCCAGCAAACCACCCCCCATTATCTAAAATATATTGCCAAGATCAGATATCGCAACACCTCACAATATATGAGCAAAAGTACTAATTTCAGCTAATGTGAGATATTAATGATAATAACGTGTGTGTGCGTGCTTGTGTGTGTGTGTGTGCATGCGTGCGTGTGTGTGTGTGTGTGTGTCTTGTTTGCTCAGGTTTTTCACGTATGGAGATCTGCCCCTGGAGCGGCACCTGAAGCAGATCCAGGAGGAGGCGCTGTCCAAGTTCGAGCGCATCGAACCCGACACCTCTGTCCCGTCTCTAACGCACTGGGACAGACCTGTGAGTGTCCCCCTGTCCCCCTGTCTCGTCTCAAAAGCTCTGGGACAGACCCCTATTCCTTCAGGACAGTCCTGCAGAGTGCTGCTCTCCCACACCATCACTGACCTGATCTGACAGTTTAGCCTCCTTTATTCATGTATATTGATGCCATTGCACTGAAAGCACGCAGTCTTTAAAGCTTTTTAACTGTAATAATTAGCATGACACTGAAAGCTGGGAATGTAATGTAGAGATGCTCTTTGGTGCCGTGTGGCTTTGGTTAGTACTGCATGAGCTCCCATCAGCTTCCCTTTGAGTTGGTGGAAGGGCCCGTTAGTTTCGAGCAGTGCAGTGATCCAGTCTTTGAGCTGTGCTACTGAAGGCAGGGCTTTAGGTTGTTTAGGTTGTCGTTTGCGTCCCTGCAGAAAGAGGATCATGTGACCTGTGGCCCAGACGCGCTCGCCCCAGACCCCGCCAAGCAGAACACGCTGTGTGTCAGCTACGTTCTGGGAGAGTGAGTCACCAAACCCTGAACCTGTCTGTGTGAACCCCACCAAACCCTGAACCTGTCTGTGTGAACCCCACCAAACCCCTAACGCGTCTGTCTGAACCCCCAGACCCCAAACCCGTCTGTCTTAACCCCCAAACCCCAAACCCGTCTGTCTTAACCCCCAAACCCCTCTGTCTGAACCCCCTAAACTCGTCAGTCTGAACTCCAGACCCCTAACCTGTCTGTATGAACCCCAAAACCCATCTATCTGAACCCCCAAACTTGTCTATCTTAACTCCAAACCCATCTGTCTGAAATGTGAGAGATGTTGCTTGTGATTGCTCAGCATTACAGATATGTTTGATTGATGCTGCATGTGATTGGTCAGCATTACAGACACATAAGAGATGTCGCTTGTGATTGGTCAGCATTACAGACTCGTTTGAGAGACATTGCTTGTGATTGGTCAGCATTACAGACACGTTTGAGAGATGTTGCTTGTGATTGGTCAGCATCACAGACACGTTTGAGAGATGTTGCTTGTGATTGGTCAGCATCACAGACACGTTTGAGGCCTTCACTCTGAGCCTGCTGTCCAGCCTGATGGTCTCCGGCCCGAACTCGCCCTTCTACAAGGCCCTGATCGAACCCAAGTTTGGATCCGACTTCTCCTCCGTCGTAGGGTACGTGGGAAACACCTTTCATCTGTGATAAGTAGATCACATGCAAAATTTAAACTTTTATCACACCTTGGTCAAATGCTTCATGTAAAAAAAAGTTTCTACAGGTTACTGGCATTTTTTACTCTTTTTTTGTTATGTGTTTGTTGAAAGTGGTCAGGTATCTGCAGGATTGTTTTAAATGTTAAGGGCGTATATGAAGCAGATGTGCTCTGTATATGGTGTGTGCTTGGAGACGATCCCTGTATAGCCCTTGGGGCCTGTGTCACAAAGCAGGATTACCGGGTTAGCTGGATAACTGCACCGAGTGAAACCTGGAACAGCTCCAGAATCTGGAATTTTGGGCTGAAGTAAAAAGAGCCATTCCAGGTTTTTACTCAGTGCAGTTATCCAGCTAACTCAGTAATCCAGGGCCCTGTTTCACAAAGCAGGATTACTGCATTAGCTGGATATCTGCACTGGGTAAAATCTGGAACATGGACATGAGTATCCTGCTTTGTGAAACACTGTGTGATGTGATCTGTGTCCTCTCCTCAGGTACGACGGCAGCACTAAAGAGGCCTCCTTCAGCATCGGCCTGCAGGGAATGGCCGAAGAGGACATCGAGAGCGTGAAGCAGATCATCAGCCAAACCATCGATGACATCATTGCGTGAGTACAACTGCAGCCGTTTATGGCTCAAAGTTTCTAGAGGACTCAGAACTAGAAACATTTCTAACTCGGAAATAGGCTTCCCTCACTAGGCTCATGTAGGCCATCGATTAACATTGCAAACCGCAGTGACGTTGTTTTACCACAAGAGGGCGACAAGGACCCGCTGGCGAACACCAGTGAGTAGGTGTGGATCCTGTGCTTTTGAAAGCATGTTCCCGCATCCTCGGGTCTGAAGGTCGGATCAAACCGGATGGCTGCCCCTGGTGTTAGTTTGTACAGCTGTTGTTCTCAGTGGCGGCTAGTTGTCCCGCTGCACGTATGAAACACAGACAGTTTGATCTTATTCCCCCCCCCACCCCCCGTCTCCTCGTTTAAAGCCACGGTTTCGAGGAGGAGCAGATCGAGGCCCTGCTCCACAAGCTGGAGATCCAGATGAAGCACCAGTCCACCAGCTTTGGCCTCACTCTGGCCTCGGTGAGTCCAGCGCCAACCAGCGCCGCGTCTGCTCCCTCCTCGCCTCTGAGCGCACTGCATGCTGGGTAGGGAACGGCACGTCCAGCGCGTAGCAGCGTGAGCCCGGCCAGGTGCAGCGGGTTGAGCGCGAGTCGTTAGCGTGCGGCTACGCTAGCCTGCTTTCAGCTCACACTGCGAGGGCTAAGCCTCAGGTGCACTGGTTACAGTACATCACTTCCTGTGTGTTATGGTTACAGTACATCACTTCCTGTGTGTTATGGTTACAGTACAGTACATCACTTCCTGTGCGTTATGGTTAGTACAGTACATCACTTCCTGTGTGTCATGGCTACATTAACATAATTTCCTGTGTGTCATGGTTACAGTACAGTACATCACTTCCTGTGTGTCATGGTTACAGTACATCGCTTCCTGTTGGAATCACGACGGTGACCCGGTGGAGCTGATGAAGATCAGCGACAGCGTGGCGCGGTTCAGACGTTGTCTGCAAGACGACCCGCTCTACCTGCAGGACAAAGTCAGGAAGTACTTCAAGGTGAGAGGAGAGGGGTGGGTCAGCTTCCAGTGGACCTGCAGGGACCGCTGTGCCCTGGTTTCAGGGCTCTCCCAGTCACTTTGTTCTCTGTGTTAATTAAGCCACTCGCTTTTACACACGTACGGGTATGAAAATAACACACTGTCCTTTTGCAGTACAGCATGTCATTTCTAAACACAGGAGCTGGTGGTGTGGCCTGCTGTGTCTGTTCTGTAATGGTTATGATACCCTTCACGTTCACTTATTATTGGCCGCCCACTAAACCAAAACACTGTCGATTGGCTGTGCTTAAATGGAAGTCTACATATTGCTTATGTAGGCAACAGGTTCTCCAAACGACCAATCACAAATCCCTCTGTGATGGACAGTACGTCCATGAACTTTGTTGCTTTCAGGAATAAAAAAAAAAAAAAAAAAAGAATTTCAGCGGAATAAAATACGCTTAATGTCGCAGCATCTTCATGTTCTTTGTGTTATGGATTGTGATTTTTTAAATCCTAACTTTCAATAAGTGAATGAATGAGACTGGGACCTCTGCTCCTTCCTGATGCAGGAGAACACCCACAGGCTGACGCTGTCCATGAGCCCTGACGAGGGTTTCTACGAGAAGCAGGCCCACGCCGAGCGGGAGAAGCTGCAGCAGAAGATCCAGGACCTGTCCGACAGCGACAGGAAAGACATCTACGAGAAGGGTGCGTCTTTTCGGGGCACTGTTCAGTCATAACCAAATACGGTTCACTTTTGTACTTTGTCATATTTCGTAGTTTAGTATAGTTTTTGAATAAAGGATTGCCCAAAGTAAATGTATTTTTAAATATACATTGTGGAACCTATCATAAACATAATTTCCATTATAAATTTCCCGAGACCTTTTGGAGTCGGCAAAACTAAAAGTCTGTTTAGGCTAGACTCGGCTAAGCTAACTGCTATGCCTAGTGTTGTTTGGTGTACTGTATGCTTGTGGCTAGGCTAAGCTAACGGCTATGCCTGGTGTTTTTTGGTGTACTGTATGCTTGTGGCTACACAAAGCTAACGGCTATCTCTGGTGTTGTTTGGTGTACTGTATGCTTGTGGCTAGGCTAAGCTAACAGCTATCCCTGGTGTTTGGTGGGTGGCTAGGCTAGGCTAAGCTAACGGCTATCCCTGGTGTTTGATGTACTGTATGTGAGTGGCTAGGCTAAGCTAACAGCTATCCCTGGTGTTTGGTGTGTGGGTGTGGCTAGGCTAAGCTAACGGCTATCCCTGGTGTTTGATGTACTGTATGTGAGTGGCTAGGCTAAGCTAACAGCTATCCCTGGTGTTTGGTGTGTGGGTGTGGCTAGGCTAAGCTAACGGCTATCCCTGGTGTTTGATGTACTGTATGTGAGTGGCTAGGCTAAGCTAACAGCTATCCCTGGTGTTTGGTGTGTGGGTGTGGCTAGGCTAAGCTAACGGCTATCCCTGGTGTTTGATGTACTGTATGTGAGTGGCTAGGCTAAGCTAACGGCTATCCCCGGTGTTTGATGTACTGTATGTGAGTGGCTAGGCTAAGCTAACAGCTATCCCTGGTGTTTGATGTACTGTATGTGAGTGGCTAGGCTAAGGTAACGGCTATCCCTGGTGTTTGATGTACTGTATGTGAGTGGCTAGGCTAAGCTAACAGCTATCCCTGGTGTTTGATGTACTGTATGTGAGTGGCTAGGCTAAGCTAACAGCTATCCCTGGTGTTTGGTGTGTGGGTGTGGCTAGGCTAAGCTAACGGCTATCCCTGGTGTTTGATGTACTGTATGTGAGTGGCTAGGCTAAGCTAACAGCTATCCCTGGTGTTGTTCCGTTCAGGTTTACAGCTGCTGTCGGTGCAGAGCTCGCCTCAGGACGCGTCCTGTCTCCCCGCGCTCAAAGTGTCCGACATCGAGCCCGCGGTCGCCGCTACGCCCGTGGAGATGGGCACCGCAGGTGCGTGCGTTGCCCTGGAAACGAGGGCGAAATAAAGCCAATAATGCTAAAAACAGCCTGCCGCGCTTTAGGCCCTTCAGACCACGGGCAGCCGTGTCACTCAGCGAGATCACACAGCGCTCCCAGAACAAAGGCTTTTTACTTCCTTATTGCAAAATGTCATTTATCTTTTCCTAACGTTTCATAAAACCACACATGCTAACCGCTGCGCATTACTCAATTAGGTAAAATGAATGAACGCTTGTTGAAAAGCTCTCTAACGTTTTCTGTCAGTTTCTTCAGTGTCATTCAGCATGTAATCGCTTCTGCACCACAGTTGGGACAGTTGGGTAATCAAAGGAAATATTTGCAAAAATGTCACAAGTGTTTGTACAGTCATTTTAACGGATATCTCTGAAACAGCTATTGCTATCGTGCGCTAGCCCACACAATGCTTTTAAAACGTGTCGGTCTCCAGGCTAGCTGAAATGAATGAGGGATTATGTGGATTCAGGCAGGCGCCGTTGTAAGCGTCTAACATTCTCTACGTGTCACGTAAAGGTCAGGCACGTTTGACTGACTGTTGACAGGTCTACGGCCCCTATTCACCTCCCGTGTATTTCCCCCGTCTGTCCTGCAGGGGGAGTGCCAGTGCAGTACTGCGAGCAGCCCACCAATGGGATGGTGTATTTCCGAGCGATGTGCAGCCTCAATACCCTGCCGGAGGACCTGAAGGAATACGTCCCCCTCTTCTGCAACGTCATTACCAAGTGGGTGTAGCAGAGTAACAGAGCAGGGAGGGACTGGAGGAGTGGTGTTCACTCCTGGCCCTGGCTGATGAGATAAGGCAGTTAGATACACAGTTGGCAGTTCACATGGGCCTGAATTAGAGGAGGAGGATTTTAAGGTGAAAACTGAAAGCAGCAAGTCCTAGTCAGCGAGATGTGGGGGGGGGGCGGGGGGGGGGGGGGGTGGTGCATGCGTGTGTTCGTGTGCATGTGTAAAGAGGGGTTAGCAGTGTTAATGTGTGTGTGTGTGTGTGTGTGTGTGTTGATGTGTGTGTGTCGGTGTTAATGTGTGTGTGTGTGTGTGTGAGTGGATGTGTATTAACGTGTGTGTGTGTGTGTGTGCAGGCTGGGCTGTGCAGAGCTGGATTACAGGCAGCAGTCTCAGCAGATTGAACTGAAGACGGGGGGAATGTCTGTCAGCCCACAGGTCACCCCCGACACTGCTCACCTGGACACGTACGAGCAGGTAAAACACTCACATGCACGCACACACACACACACTGCTAACCCCCTCTATACAAGTATGCACACACACACACATGCACACACGCCTGGTCACGTATGAGCAGGTAAAACACTCACACACTCACACGTGCGCACACACTTCTAACCCCTTTATACAAGAACACACACACACACAGATAAACATTTGTTTATAACTGTGTGTTCTATGATTATTGCCTGTAGGGGGTCCTCCTCACCTCTTCCTGTTTGGAGAGGAACCTGCCGGATATGTTTCACTTGTGGAGTGACATATTCAACAGGTGAGCCCAGCGCGTTCATTCCTCTGTGTGATTTCACTCACGTGGGTTAGCCGTAGCGAGTTAGCCAGCTGTCCCTCACAGGGGGGTTGGGTGTGTTCCTCACTCTCAGGCATGCTTATGTCCTATTCTGTCTGAGCACATTCAGAGCTGGGGGAGTGTAGCATTATGGATAGCGAGCTGGGAGAGTGTTGCATTATGGGTAGGGAGCTGGGGGAGTGTTGCATTGTGAGTAGGGAGCTGGGGGAGTGTAGCATTATGGATAGCGAGCTGGGAGAGTGTTGCATTATGGGTAGGGAGCTGGGGGAGTGTTGCATTGTGAGTAGGGAGCTGGGGGAGTGTAGCATTATGGATAGCGAGCTGGGAGAGTGTTGCATTATGGGCAGGGAGCTGGGGGAGTGTTGCATTGTGAGTAGGGAGTTGGGAGAGTGTTGCATTATGGGTAGGAGGCTGCTTCACGCTTGCTTCCTGTCCTCCTCAGTCCTCACTTCGATGATGAGGAGCGCCTGCGCGTTCTGGTGATGATGGCCGCTCAGGAGCTGTCCAATGGGATCTCTTACTCGGGTCACATGTACGCCATGAGCAGCGCCGGCCGCACGCTCACGCCCAGCGGGGACCTGCAGGAGACGTTCGGCGGGATGGACCAGGTGAGCCGGACCGCGGCCTCGTCCCAGACCCCGCCACCGCACAGCGTCGCAGAGCCGTGCTGATCCAGGATCAGTTTGGCCTTTTTACTCTTATAGACAAGGTTAGCATGTGTACATGGGGACCGCTGGTCTGGGATCAGTTTGGCCTTTTTACTCTTATAGACAAGGTTAGCATGTGTACATGGGGACCGCTGGTCTGGGATCAGTTTGGCCTTTTTACTCTTATAGACAAGGTTAGCATGTGTACATGGGGACCGCTGGTCTGGGATCAGTTTGGCCTTTTTACTCTTATAGACGAGGTTAGCATGTGTACATGGGGACCGCTGGTCTGGGATCAGTTTGGTGTTTTTACTCATATAGACGAGGTTAGCATAGGCTAGACAAGGCTACGAGATGCTTTATGAATAAGGCCACTATGAGATGCTTTATGAGTAAGGCCACTGTGAGGTGTTTTATGAACAAGGCCACTATGCAGTATTTTATAAATAAGGCCACTATGGGATGCTTTATGAATAAGGCCACAAATAAGGTTTTATGGCTCATAGTTTAGAGAAATGTCTTATGTCTCAGAGTGTGGAGATATCTTTATGAAAAAATATGTTAGCAGTTACATTACATTACATTCATCCTAAAAAAGAACGTACGTATGTACAATCAGATATGTTCACAACCACAGACCAGAGTAATTACCAGTGAGTTAATAACAGTTACCACTGACTGTTCTGCTGTCCTTCTTAGTATGGTTATTGTTTCCTGTTTCCAGGTGAAGTTCATGAAGAGGATCGCAGAGATGTCAGACTTGTCGTCAGTGCTGAGGAAGTTGCCCAGGATTAAGAGATACCTCTTCAGCAGGGAGAACATGAGGTGTGTGTGTGTGTGTGATTGACAGCTGAGTGGGTGATCTCACCACCTGGTCATGTGATCAGAAGCTCAGAGGTGTGAGTGTGATAATATCCCTGCTCGGCTTGGAGCTGATAATCATGGTTTGATTACTCTGGTCTTAGCGCCACAGGATCAGCTGCTTTTCAGCACTTCGTTGATCGATTAAAACGGCTGCTCACATAGTCAACTGGCTTCGCATGGTGCGTTGAGTCTGAAGGGGGTTCTGGGTTGTGGAGCACAAAGTTGAGGACAGGTATTATCTTTACCTGCTGCACAGGTGTGCAATGTGTGAAGGACGGCTCTAGCTCTGTCTTTACCTGCTGCACAGGTGTGCGGTTAACGCTACGCCTCAGAAGATGTCGGACACCTCCTCAGAGGTGGAGAAGTTCATAAACAACGTTTCCATCAGGAAGAAGGAGAGGAAACCAGTCCGGCCGCACATTGAGGAGGTAGAGCCATTATAATAATAATAATAATAATAATAATAATAATAATAATAATCACTCTATCATTGCCTTCCTAGATTTTGTGTGTATTTTAATGGTCATTCTGTGAGTGTTCGAAGCGTGTGTTTGAAACGATGTTTCCAATCTTTGCTCTGACAGAAGCCGCTGGACCCGTCTGGGAGTGCAGGCAGCCGGAAGCTGGTTTCTGTGAGTGCTGTGGGCCCTACAGCCCTGTTTAGTGTTAGCGTTAGCAACGGGAGCAACATCACCCACTGGCCAATAACACTTAAACTTCTGCTGCTCACACTGAACATTCTCCTTTCTGAGGAAGTTCTCTCTCTCTCTCTCCCTCCATCCCTCTTTCTCTCTCTCCCTTCCTCCCTCCCTCCCTCCCTCCCTCTCTCCTCTCCCTCCCCCTCCCTCTCTCCCTCCCTCCCTCTCTCTCTCTCCCTCCCTCCCTCCCCTCTCTCTCTGTCCTCTCTCCCCTCCCTCCCTCTCCCCCTCTCTCCCTCCCTCTCTCCTCTCTCTCTCTCTCTCTCCCCCTCTCTCCCCTCCCTCTCTCCTCTCTCCTCTCTCCCTCCCTCCCTCCCTCTCTCCTCTCTCCCCTCCCTCTCTCTCTCTCTCTCTCTGTAGGAGCCCCACTTTAAGCCGTGTCAGCTGAAGAGTTATTTCCAGCTCCCGTTTCCGGTGAACTTTGTGAGCGAGTGCGTGCGCACCGTCCCCTTCTCTGACCCGGACTACGCCAGGTACCCCCCCTGCACCACCCCCCACACCCTGACCCCCCGACACCCCCCCACACCCCCCCACCTGACCCCGACACCCCCGCCACAGCCGTGCGCTCTTTACGCACCTCTACCCGATGCTGGTACCCAGCATGCTTTGCTGCGAGGCCTTTAACGTGCCTCTCTGTGATGCTGGTACCCAGCATGCTTTGCTGCCGTGCGCACTAACACTCTTCCTCTCCCCTGATTGGCAGCCTGTGCGTGCTCGGGCGCATGATGACCGCCAAGTTCCTGCACGGCGAGATCAGGGAGAAGGGCGGAGCCTATGGGGGCGGGGCCAGGATGGGGCGTGGCGGACTGTTCTCATTCTACTCCTACAGGTATGGGCTGATGTTCAGGTATGGGCTGGTGTTAGGTATGTGAAGTTCAGGTATGTGCTGGTGTTCAGGAATGTGCTGGTGTTCAGGTTTGTGCTAATGTTCAGGTACATGCTGATGTTCTGCACATTAGTTGTGTTTTATAACATGGAGGTACATAAGTTGAAGTCTTACCATCTCACTTAAAACATGCTGAACAGTACTGAACTGCTGAATGTGGACCCAGCCAGTCCAGCTAAAGAGATGAGTGGTCTATTGGAGATTTTGACTGTGCTTGCAATTTAAGCTGAAAAGGACAGTAACTGGTGCAGTCATGTATATAGAGACGAGATGCACACACATGCACAGACGAGAGAGATGTGCTTGTGGAGCTAACCAGCGCCCCCTGCTGGCGTGTGACGCAGAGACCCCAACGCGGTGCAGACGCTGTCGGCGTTTCGGGCGGGGGCGGAGTGGGCCCGGGCGGGGTCCTTCGCTCCGCAGGACGTGGACGAGGCCAAGCTCAGCGTCTTCTCCGCCGTGGACGCACCGGTGGCCCCCTCCGATAAAGGTGAGTTCCCCCCCCCCCCCGATAAAGGTGAGCGCCTACCCCACCCCGTTCTGATAAGGTGAGCCCCCCCCCCGATAAAGGTGAGCTGCCAACCCCCGCTTCGCCCCCTCCGGCCTTCCCGATGGCAGTGCAGTACAAAGCACCGAATGAACGAGGGAACTACGTGTGTAAATGAGGTCAACAGCAGCTGACTGGTGCAGAGTGTCCATCTAAATTGTTCAGAATTTTCTGTTAGTTGTTACACATTGTCCCCTGATCCTCTGTGTCCGGCATGTGTAGGAATGGACCTGTTCCTGAACGGCATCTCGGACGAACAGAGACAGGAACACAGGGAGCGGCTGTTCGCCGTCACCGGCAAGAGCCTGACGGACGTGGCCAGCAGGTAGAGAACATGCGCCAGAAACATGCGCCCCCTACTGTCAGTGTGAGGTACTGTTCTAGCGATGAACAATACTGAAATCTCACCAGGGTCATAGGTCATCTGTGGCATCCATTTTATTTCTTACTCAATAATAAGTAGCCATCGCAGATAGTAAAATGTATGTTGCATATGTGTCTGGATGTGGATATCTCCATGTTGTCCTGTAAGGTGGGGGCACTGCAGGTGCCTGAGGTGTTTCTGGTTTTGGTTTCAGTACAACCTGATCGCTCAGTTTGATGGATTATTAGGGGCCTGAGCCTGAATATTCAGTCTGAGCGCCTCCGTCATCCGCCTGCTAACTAATGCTGTTTAGCGGTTAGGGGACCAGATTAAAAACAATCAAATGTGTGGCCCCAGTGAAAAGCTGTGTTCTGCTGCTGTAGAGCATTAGCCTAGCGACCTCTCACTGCTAGGTCAGTGGTGCTAACGTCGCTAGGCTAATGTCTTTCACAGTTTCCGCGCGCAGTGATGCATTTCCATGCGTTTCTGTGCCGACAGGTACCTGGGCATGGGACAGAGAACGCGCGGAGTAGCCATTCTGGGTCCCGAAAATGAAACGATTAAGAAGGACCCTTCCTGGGTGGTGAAATAACCGAATCATCTCTGGTGCGGTGAAAAACAAAAAGGGTCCCGCGTCTGTTCTCCTGTCACTTAAAACGTCGGTGCGGTGGGCTACTGCATTCTGGGAACTAAAGAGGTGACACTTCAAAATCCGGTGTATTTCAGAGAGCAGAAAACAACGTGACTGACTGGTTAGTGACAGATTTATACTCCATCTGAAGTGTCCCTGAACACTTGACGAGAAAAAACAAAATGTCCCCCTTTCAGTAACCAGCCAAACTTTGGGTTCATATCCACAACTCGGTTCTTTCATCGTAGCGATCCTCCATAGAGCGCCTCCACTCCCATTGTACCTATCAGGAGTGTGGAACTGCGTGGCTCATTGGCCGAAGCGCTTCAGTCTAACATTAAATGTTATTTATCGTCTCCTGGCTCGTTTTTGTACGTATCACCTGTATCAAACACATTATTCATAAATACATAAATTGCTGTGGAATATAATTACTGTATCCGGTCACCTTATTTGATGTGGAAATGATGCTCTTCTGTTCTTTGTTTTTGGAACAACAGATGAAAGGGTTTCAAGTTATTTCCACATGAGAAACCGCACAAAATGATGAAATAGCCCTTTATACATGTGTGACCTCTTCGTTATGAAATGGTTGGAAGGCCCTCTCATTCTTAGTTGGGTCGAGTGGAGTTTGCACTGATGCAGACAAGTCTACTCTATTGCCCATGGCGCGTAGCACATGCAATACACTTTCTTCTTTATTGTGACACTCAACAACACTACAGTTTTGTTTGCATTGCACTACACACACAAATACAATCTGCAGCTTGACACAAGCAGAGCTACGCACACACACGCACACGCACACACACACACGTGCACACGCGCGCGCTCACAGTCTGCTTGGGGTACAAAGTGCCGTTACCACGGAGACAAACACGACAGACGGGACAGCAGCTGACTAGGTTTGGTTCGCCCCCGGGACCGTGCCGGAGCGAACCCCCCCCCCGAGAAAAAAGCGCTCGTGCTATCACTTCCACTACCGGGGTACCCTGTGGGGGAGGGTGAATAACATTAGGAATGAGGGGGGGGGGCAGGGGAAGGGCGGGGGCAGTGCAGGTGTGAAGGTAACTTCATATTAAAGCACCCAAAGCGGGCTATCAGTGCTCTCGCACACACATTCCGTCTATGGTATAGTGGGGGGGCGGGGCTTCAGGAGGCGGGGCTTCGTGGGGGCGGGGCTTCAGATGGCGGGGTCGGACTCCTTGGGCCTGTTGCGCACCAGGTGCTCCAGCTGGCCCGAGTCGGACACGTCAAAGCTGGTCTTGTACTTGGCCAGGATCTTCATCAGGGGGCGGAGCTTCAGCCACCACTGCTCCTTCGGGATCCTGTGACTGGAGGGAGAGGGGACGCGTCACCACGGTAACAGAACGTACCACAGGGGGCCAGTGTACCTTCAGACCCGGCCCGAATCCATACTGGAAATACTTTTAAGACGTTCAGATGCTGGTTGTGTTGTTACAAATATAGTTACCACGGTTACAGAGCGTACTGCAGGGGCCACAGAGCGTAGCTAATACAGTATGAGGCTTAGCATATACACACATTCTCAGTGTAATGTAGAAGCCCTTTTTAACCTTACTAAGCAGCCTGTGTGACAGATGTAAAGCACACCGGTATGCTTTTGGGTTTTGAGTGTAAATAACACACTGAGGGCGCAGGCGGTCTGGGGAACGGCGGGGGTGTCGTACATGAAGTCGGTCTCGTCCTTCAGCTGGCTGACGGGCTGGAAGACCAGCGCCCTCCGGCGCATCCCCAGCAGGCAGGCCGAGTCCTCCGAGTTAGCAAACACCTTCCCTGCGTAACCACGACGACAACACCGTCATTACACACATACACACACACACACACAAACACCTTCCCTGTGTAACCACGACAACAACACCGTCATTACACACAAACACACACACACACCTTCCCTGTGTAACCACGACAACAACACCGTCATTACACACACTAACACCTTCCCTGCGTAACCACGACAACAACACCGTCATTACACACATACACAAACACTAACACACAAACACCTTCCCTGAGACTAACCACGACAACACCCGTCATACACACATACACCACACCACACACACACACACACACCAAACACCTTCCCTGAGTACACGAAGAACTAAAACGTCATTACACACATACACACACACACACAAACACCTTCCCTGTGTAACCACGACAACAACTCCTTCATTACACACAAAGACACACACACACAAACACCTTCCCTGTGTAACCACGACAACAACACCGTCATTACACACATACACACACACTAACACACAAACACCTTCCCTGCATAACCACGACAACAACTCCGTCATTACACACAAACACCTTCCCTGCATAACCACGACAACAACTCCGTCATTACACACAAACACCTTCCCTGCGTAACCACGACAACAACACCGTCATTACACACATACACACACACTAACACACAAACACCTTCCCTGCATAACCACGACAACAACTCCGTCATTACACACAAACACCTTCCCTGCGTAACCACGACAACAACACCGTCATTACACACACACACACACACACACAACCACACAAACACCTTCCCTGCGTAACCACCACAACAACACCGTCATTACACACATACACACACACTAACACACAAACACCTTCCCTGCGTAACCACGACAACAACACTGTTATTACACACATACACACGCACACACACACACAAACACCTTCCCTGTGCAACAATACTAACACCGTCATTACACACATGCGCATACACTCACACATCTTCCCAGCACAATCACAACACCAACACTGTCCTTACATGCACACACACACACACAGACCATATGCACCTGAAGACTAACACACACGCACAGACAGCTCCCTCACACCACACACCCCAGTCACATCTACACACATTCCACCAGTCACTTAACACTGTTTCATTTAACGAGGGTTAACCTCAGTGCCCTGGTGAGTTTATATCAGGAGGAGTGGAATGTAAGTATTAGACAAGCACAAAGTTCTACATTTCTACGGTTCTACCTCTACGTACAGTATGTGCAAGGATGTTTTATTTTATTTTGAAGCATAATTTCAATTCAAATTTTAAAAAGTGTTAATGTTAATGTTAATTTCTTAGATAGAAATGCTTTATATAATATTACCTTATGTTACCACGACTCTGTTCTCTAAGTGAAATGGAACTAGTGCTACTCAAGGGGACACAAACCAACGTGTGGGACACAAACTAATGCTACAAAGCCAATAATAATTTTGTGAAAACAATTTACCTTCATCTAACGTCATCCGCACAGACAGAAAAATGTAAAGGAACAACAGGAAATGAGATTACTTGAGGAGCGGGACTGTTATGATTTCAGCAGGGAGTAATGGGACAGACTGGAACATTAACAAACATCATCCAATCACAGACAGACAGCACTCCAGAGACGGGCCTGGACAGCGGCGGAGATGTACAGATATAAATAGGCGTAGTGGGTAAGGAACTGGGCTTGTAACCGAAAGGTCATAGGTTTGATTCCTGGGTAGGAACTGCCGTTGTACCCTTGAGCAAAGTACTTAACCTGCATTGCTTCAGTATATATCCAGCTGTATAAATGTGTAAATCCTACGCAATAAATCCTGTGTAAGTCGCTCTGGATAAGAGCGTCTGCTAAATGCCTGTAATGTAATGTAAAAATCAACGAGGGAATTGTATTGGAGCTCTGGAATCGAATTAAAACTATCTACGTTTAGTGCCGATTTGCAAAACACTGGAGTCAATTGGCCTTGATGCATCCCAACGAAGCAGCGGATTGCTTTATGATTAAATAAAGGAGAAAGCTAGAGGAGAGCGTGTAGACGCTGCTGTTTGTTGTGACTACCTTGTCTGTACGACTCCTGCAGTTTCTTGGAGATCCACAGCATGGCCTTGGCTGAGATCTTCGTTCCAAAGTTTCTATCGAAAGGTGACGGAGCACCTCCCTTTAAGAAGAGAAAAATCGTGCATTTAGAACATTCTTTTTTTTTACTGAACTGAATACTGGACCTGGCTGGTGAACCCAAACTTGTTTTTGTGTTGTGCAACAAACCACACTTTAAAAACCTTTTTTTCAAAATTTGAATTAAAGATTAATATGAAGATAGAAGAGATTGTTCTGCAGTGGGCGGCAGTGTAGTATAATGGTTAAGGAAGGTCTTGTAACCTAAGGGTCACAGGTTCGATTCCCAGGTAGGACACTGCCGTTGTGCCCTTTAGCAAGGTGTAGCAAGCTGTATAAATGAAAAGTAAATGCTATTTATAAAGTTGTGTGTGTAAGTCGCTCTGGTTAAGAGCGTCTGCTCAATGCCTGTAATGCAGTATCATGATGTGGCTGTGCTGGAGGATGTGTTGCAGCTGCACTTGCAGTATCGTGTTGCAGCTGCGCATGCAGAACTTGTTGCGGCTGCACTTGCAGTATCGTGCTGCAGCTGCGCATGCAGGGCGTGTTTCGGCTGCGTGTTGCAGCTGCGCTTGCAGCATGTTTCAGCTGTGCATGCGGTATCGTGTTGCAGCTGCGCATGCGGTATCGTGTTGCAGCTGCGCTGCAATATTGTGTTGCAGCTGCGCATGCAGTATTGTATTTGTGTTACGGCTGCGCATGCAGGACGTGTTGCTGCTTGCGTGTCGCGGCTGCGCTCGCAGTATCACACCTGTTGCATGTGGCCCAGCACGTTCTTCCTGCAGTCGAACACGCCCCTGCCTTCCTCGGTGTACAGCTGGTAGATGAAATCCGTGGTGTAGTTTTGACTGCTGTTCTCATTTCTATGGCAACACAGCACAATGGGACGGAAGTAAAACTGAATTATGAAAGACAGACCTTTTTTCTAACTCATTACTGATTTCATTAAGAGTTTGCAGTGGAAAAAAAAATCCACATTATCATAAAATATTCATCACACTGTGATGTGAAATTTTAGCTGAGGAACCAGACAAGTACACATTTGGTGTCGGGGATAAACCTTGCAAGGTTGTAATTCTCAGGAACACCAAAAAACTGCTTCTATTTGCCACTTACCAGTGTGAATTTTTATCATTTGGGTTTCAAAACCAACTTTAGTTAAGAAACTCTCTCTCTCCCTCTCTCTCTTTCTCTCCCCCTCTCTTTCTCTCTCTCCCCTCGCCCCTCTTTCTCTCTTGCCCCCACTCCATCTCTCTCCTCCTCCCCCTCCCCTCTCTCTCTCTCTCTCACCCCTCCCTCTCTCTCTCCCTCTATCTCTCTTCCTCCCCCACACACATACACACACACACACAGGTACTCTACCTCAGAACTAGTCCCCTCTGAATGCTGGTCTTCATCTTCTCCGTCAGGTGCTCCACGTTGGCCTGCAGTAAGAAGGAGCCCACGGTCATCAGCACAGATTGCACACCGCGGCTAATGTTCCTGTGACGCTCACATGGGATACAAACCGCGTTTACTGTTTACCGCGCACGACTTTATTCCTGAAAGCCGATTGGCTCTTTTATTGGCACGTGAAACTCAGTGCAGTGTTTGCCTCATTCATCTGAAATTCGTAATGCGGGTTGAGGAACACCACTCCTCTGTGAAAGGGAAGTAATGCTGGAGCAGTGCAGTCACAGGGGTTGGTCAGAAGGGCTGGGGGTTCCTGTGTCTGTGGATATCCTTTTCCCAAAAATGCTCACTCACTCTATGGTACAGGGATCCTTAAATTTAACAGAAACAGTATTTATTGTGTCACTGTGTCACTGTCCGAATACTTATTTTTCATAATTTCTGGCATTTAAAGGGGACCCACTGCACGTATCACAGTTGTGCTTTTGGAAAATTCTGTTATCCAAGGCAGTTAACACACCTTATACAACAATCCATGTATACAGCTGAAGAATATTTGCTGAAGCAGTTTTTCAGGAAAAGTACCTTACTGTGGTTTACAACAGCAGTGCCCCACCCAGGAGTCAAACCCGCAAGCTCAATTTCCTTAACCCCTCCCCCTCACATGCACTACTGCCACGCTATGCCCCACCAGGGAATCAAACCTGCAACCTCTTAGCTATGAGCCACATTTCCCACCCACCCCACTGGTGCTATTGCCACGCTATGCCCCTGTGCGTGGTACATATTTACAGCAGCAGTGCCTCACCAGGGAATCAAACCCGCAACCTCTTAGCTATGAGCCGAATTTCCTGACCAGCTCACAGCCACTAATGCCACGTTATACCCCTGGGCATGGTGCATACTTACAGCAGCAGTACATCAGCCACAGTAACTCCTCACTGACAGCTTCAATCAAAACCTGGCGTCACACACTGACCACAGATTAACACTCAAACAATAACCCGTTCCCTGGCTATTAATAACCTCAGTCAGCCACTGCTTCTGAGAGCACATTCCCCTCCGAGCACGAGCTGTCCGTCTGATTACTGACCGGGAGGACGGACAGATAGGACACCCCCACACCTCACAGTCTGATTGCTGACCGGGAGGACGGACAGACAGGACACCCCCACACCTCACAGTCTGATTGCTGACCGGGAGGACAGACAGGACAGATAGGACACCCCCACACCTCACAGTCTGATTACTGACCGGGAGGACGGATAGACAGGACACCCTCTCACCCATCGTCTGAGCGAGAGAACGGTTTGACCGCCCAGGCATTTCATTAAGGGAGAAACGCTTTGACTGCTGCCCACAATTAGCTGCAGTTACTTATCTCAAAATGAGTCAGTATCGGGAGGGTCTTAAATGCAGCTCTCTACACCTCAGTTGGTGCCTGATGGGTGTTGTGGTGTTTCATGGGTGCTAACTGCCTGCCATACAGGCTATCATCTAGTTGGGTAGCTAGTGGTTGAGTGCCGTTCCAGCACATTTACATTCTGAAAGGCACTATATAAAACCAAAACATTGTTATAACATTATTATTATTATTGTTTTTGTTGTTGCTGTTGGTTGTTGTTGTTGCTATTGCTGTTGTTGTTACACGCAGGTTTAAATTGCGGGAACCGTATCACGCTGAAAGAAATAGCGGTGAAGCTGTCGGCTGCACCTGAAGGTCCCGGATGTCGAAGGGCTCCTCGTAAATGTAGGCGGCGTCGGCTCCAGCCGCCAGCCCGCCGACGCTGGCCAGGTACCCGCAGTAGCCTCCCATGGTCTCGATGATGAAGACGCGGCGCTTGGTCCCGCTCGCCGACTGCTTGATGCGGTCGCACGTCTGACAGGGCACACTCAGAGGGGTCAGTCGCAAACCGAAACGCCGCCATTAAACCGCATTACCAGACAACCGCCAAAAACAGCCACTGCGCGTGCACAGATTACTCGGTGCACAACTTCTCCGGAATAGCCCAGCAGTGAAAGAGTTCCGTGGATTCCAGTGTTTTCCTGTTTATCAATGTATCACTTTTTAAGTTAAACGTTAAAATTTTAAGTTAGAGGGGTTTAAACGTGACAGTGCACACCTGCTAATTGAACAATAAATAATTTACTGGCTACAATGCTTGTCAACAACGTCAACACGTTTTTTTTTCCTTTATCGTGAGCAGTCACTTATCGATAATCTTCAATGAACTGTGAAACACGGAAAATCCCACGGAACTCTTTTTCATCCGCTGGTCCTTCCGGCCACGAAAACAACAGCAACAACAGCTCTAGCAAACAGGTAGGCCGTAACATAGAACAGCGCACTGCCAAAGCCGAACACGCATAACATCAACCGTTCAAACCTGCCGATCCACATACTGTAGCCTACGCGTGTCAAGCCTTCCGCAGGTGTCTGTTGATAAGCTTTATATTTAGCCTGTAGCCTGACAAAAGAATGCACACGCATTGTCAAACTTTAATATTCCGTAGCTCAAAGCAGGCTAGCTAACAGCCAAACCTGTAAGTCCTGCATTGTTAGCCTCAGGGTAGTTATTTAATCAAATTCGGCTTTAGGTTCTGTGCTCCTGATTTAGTTTACCCTGCGGGAATTTAATTTTCAGTGTGCATGCTGTGCATTGTTAAGACTGAAAAACTTTTCGTGGGAAAGTTCAGTAGCTCCTGATGTTTTACGTTCCCTTGTGGTTTCCGATTTTCCACCGAGCGTTGAGAATCTCCCCGAAAGGGTCTCACATCTGTTCAGAAACACACTTTACCCGAAGTAACCCTCTTCTGTCAGCAGGGATGCTTTAAATCAGCTGCAGTGACACCCTAAACTACTCTCATTTTTAAATGAACTTATTCCCCTTGTCTGTTTCTGATGTATTTCCGTTTTACTATGTTTTTTTTATCCAAATTGGCCCAGATATTTTCTTGTGTGCGAAGAAGGATATTTTATCTGTTTACATACGTTTCTGATGACCTGTCAGCTCTACAGTGGTAAGTATAGGACATTAGGTTTGTGGTCTAAACTAAAAACACTTTAAGTATCTCCTTAGCCACTTGTGCACTGATGTTTTGCCCCCAGTGGTTGTGTGTATGCATATTACTCTATTATTACACAGAAAATAATGTTTAGTATTATTTTAGGTTGGAACAAAATCCCGAAATGCCGTATATCTGCTACTGTAATGCAGACGGCAGACTAATGCGAGAACCCAACATAAATATGTAAAATATCCTAAGCTACGCAACAACTAAAAAACTGTCTGGGCCAATGGGAAACAAACACATAAACTGCAATAACATAAATAAACTCCAGGAAGCAAACGATCTCCTTTAGTACTCATTATGATAAAGTAACTGGCTGCCTTACCACTATGAAAATGCACTGTGCGGCCAGCGTATCAGCATGAAATATTTCAAGTCCAGAAAATATATTGCAGCACTAAGGAACATACTGGCAAATATACAAAGTACTGCTGCCCCGAGATACTGCGATATATACTTTAAAAATGTATATTTTGCTTTCAAAAATATGTACATATCCTCAAAAAATGTCCACAAATGAACAATATATTGGAATTTCTGTCCATTTCTACAAAGGTTACAGTTAAAGAGATCTGCCAGTTAAGCGCAATAGAGTGAAGTAATGATTCTGGAACTGCAATCTGCGATCCGGTGATTTTTTTTTTTTTTTTTTTTTTTTTTTGATGCGTCGTGATCCTTTTTCCTTACCTCCACGATGGCATTGAGGGAGGTGTCGACGCCGATACTGAAATCGGTGCCGGGCACATTGTTACTTATGGTGGCGGGCAGCATACAGAGCGGGACGCAAAGCTCCTCGAAGGCAGCGCGAGCCTCGCGCAGCTGCAGCAGGCTCTCCAGGGCCTGGAGCAGGCGGCAGCACAGAGGCAGTTAGACCACCAGGGGGAGCCCACGGGCCTCGCTCCTCGCTCCCGTCGCCCCCGTGTGTGTGTGTGTGTGTGTGTGTGTGCGTGCGTGTGCGCACCTGCCCCCCGTGTACCTGCCTGGCAGCTTGTTCCGTGTGACAGCAGGGGCTGCTTTGGCTTCCCATTGGCCGAGAGTGAAAATGAGGGGCGGGGCTGAGGGCACCCACACTAGGACCCCTCCCGCCCCCGTGCGTGCTCGCTCTACAGACAGGGGGCGCTGTTGGGATAGGTTTACTGGTTAGGACTAGCTAAGTGCAGACGCAGAGACGATGCTACAAGCACGACGGTGGTCACGCCTGGCTCAAGCCAACATTCTGTTTGCCCTCAATGGCACAAATCCATGATTTGCAGGTTTTTGATTGGGTTAGAAATACAAATGGAAGAATTCTCATTAATCTTCACTCATACATGCAAATATTATAACAGACTGATAATAATAATAATTATTATTATTATAGCAGACTTGAATTGCCTTTTTTTTGTTAGTTTTTTTTTTTGGGGGTTAACCCTTTGTTCTCCACTGGGAATCTCCCCTTGTGACTTCTCAGTCACTCAGTTTGTTCATAAAATTGTTCAAAAACACTTTCCAAGCTTAACGAGAGTCGTGTAAATTAACAACAATAATCAACCAAAATGAAATGAGCAATTATAGGTATTAAAAAAACGATAAAGCATTAGATTAGAAAACCAAGCGTTTCCTATAAAGCCAGCAACATGCAAGTAGCAAAACTTTGTTAACTCCATCATTATATACACCGTGAAAATGTCTTTTCCTGCGTTTATGTCATGCAAACTGTGTTAACGGCTGCCTGTTATCTACGCACAGAGCGGTGACTCTGAGTACAGCCTGTTTTTGCACACAGAGCCGGTTTGCGTGCGCGCTTGGTGTGTTAGTGAGCGAACTCCACTGCCCAGAGTTGGAGTGAAATGTTGGGTTGAGGCCCCAGGCGTCGACCACACGTCGTTTGTGTGCAAAACAAGCAGAGCACGGTGCAGGCTAAACATCATCATGGTCGCCGTCGCAGGGCGTACCACCATGCCACGGCACTGCATGCGTTAGCGGTACTTACCTGCACCCTGGCGCCCGGCCCCGGGGGGGTCCTGTTTTTACCAGCAACACCCGCCAAAAAAACACACCTTTACCCAATAAAACCCTCCGCTTGCTCTCTCTCATATTACAGTAAGGTACCGTTTCATGTACGGTAACTGTACTGTAGTGTAGCGATCTGTAGCCTTGGGCCTGGAAAGGTACAGGGCCTGATGGTTTTTCTGGCCATTCAGCAGTTAATTGATCGTTTAAAAAGTTTTTGTTGGAGCCTCTGTTAGTTATTTTCCTATAGTCACATTTTCTAGGTTTTTTATTTTATTTTTAATCCTTAATGAGCACAGTTACCTGTGTGCTGTTTTCTGATTGGCCAGTCTGTGATGCTGGTAAAAAAAAGAAAAGCCCCCCCCCCCGAGCCGTGACCAGTGGTGCCGAATTTTGATTGGCCGGCAGCGTTAGCGTGTATGCCGCCGCCGCCGCGCCAAAGCCCCTCCCACTTACATCGGTAATCGCGTTCAGGGCCGTGTCTGCACCGATGCTGAGATCTGAACCCGGAATATTGTTGGAGACCGTGGCGGGAACCATAACCATGGGAACACAGAACTGGTCATGTGACCCGCGAGCCGCTAGCAGGTCCATCAGTCCCAGGTAGGCCTGCAGGTCAGAGCCGGGCCTTTATTACAGCGGGGGAGAGCCAAGGCGCTTTTACCGCCAATGGTGCCACACAGACAGGAGCACGGGCGCACAGCAGGGGGCGCCACACAGGGTGATGGGCTTTCACACATGGAGGTGGAGATGGGGGGTGGAGGTGGAGGTGCAGGTGGAGAATGGACAAGGAAGTGGCAGTACATCGAAAATACAGTGCTAGCATTTTCCCAGCTTCAGAATGGGTGTGTATGGATGTGTGTGTGTGTGAGAGTGTGTATGTGTGTGTGTTTGACGAGTGTGTGTGAGTGTGTGTATGAGTGAGTGAGTGAGTGTGTGTGCGTGCGTGCATGTTTGGGTGTGTGAGATAGATCGATTGGTTCAATTTTCATTTAACATATTTATTGGTTAGTTCTAGAGGGTTAGGTGACATGCAAAGAATAGAAAATGAAATATGAACCAATATTTCTGGTTTTTTTTTTTATAGGAGTGGCTGTATGTGAGTGAGAGCACTGTCTCTGTCAGAATATCCCTTCTGCCAAAGTGTGGGAAATTCCCATGGCAACAGTGCCTGTCACCCATTCTGAGGGGCTGCATTAAATGAATGAATGAATGAATGAATGAATGAGGAGGAGGAGGATGATGTATGATCAGAAAAACTGAAGAAGAAAACATGTTTGCACAGGAAGAGAGCTACGGAAGAGGGCTGGTCAGGATCAGCATTGCAGTAAATCAGTCAATATACAAAAGAAACAGTAAATTTACAACACAATCTATTATTGTTCATAACTTAGCAATATCATTATCATTCATTAAACAAAACATTTTCTTTAACCTTCAGCCGTTATTATAATTATTATTCTGGCTAAAAATAAAATTTTACTGTACACAGTTAATATCATTCATTATCCAAAACATTTCCATTAATTTTTAGTCATCTAGAGATTTTTCTAATATAAACAGACACTTCATTCTTGTGTACTGGATAAATTTATGCGTCATTATTCCCTCAGTTCGTAAAGAAACACAGTAAAGCAGCAGCAGCGTACCTCGAATCCCCCGATCACCAGCAGGGCGTTGATGTTGTGGATGCGCATTTGTTCGGCAATTTTTTCGATGTGTTTCGCAGGAAGTGTTCTGGAAATGGACGAGCAAAAATGAACGGAAAATACTTTTTAAACACTTCTCAGCAATAAGGCATGATCTAAGCAATGGTGTTATGATGAAGAGGACTGTCCTGGAAACAGGGTTTCCATAACAGTGGGTTATTCCTTTGTGGACATTGGCAGCCGTTATGTGTGCATGCACTTAGTTTGACATGATTTTAAAAAAAACAAAAAAAACAAAACAATTTCCCACATATGAACACATCACAAGTCAGGTTGTTAAGCAGAGAGGGGTCACGGTCAATGCATTTACACATTAAAGTGGGTTCAGAGAGCAGGAAGCGCTGCTGTATACGTGATCTGGAAAAGATGTGAGCCTCACCGTTTTGTCCCCAAAAGCGAGCCGCCTTGGCCTGTCCAGCCTCCCACGTCCCCCCATTTGATCTCCTTAATCTGGGACGGGAGAGAGAGTTACAGGAGAGTCACGGGAGAGTCACGGGAGAGTTACAGGAGAGTCACGGGAGAGTCACGGGAGAGTCACTGGAGAGTCACAGGAGAGTCACAGCAGAGTTACAGGAGAGTCACAGGAGAGTTACAGGAGAGTCACTGGAGAGTCACGGGAGACTTACAGGAGAGAGTTACAGGAGAGTCACAGGAGAGTCACTGGAGAGTTACAGGAGAGTCACAGGAGAGTTACAGGAGAGTCATGAGAGAGTTACGGGAGAGTCACGGGAGAGTCACTGGAGAGTCACAGGAGAGTTACAGGAGAGTCACGGGAGAGTCACGGGAGAGTCACTGGAGAGTCACGGGAGAGTCACTGGAGAGTCACAGGAGAGTTACAGGAGAGTCACTGGAGAGTCACTGGAGAGTTACGGGAGAGTCACGGGAGAGTTACGGGAGAGTCACGGGAGAGTCACAGGAGAGTTACAGGAGAGTCACAAGAGAGTTACAGGAGAGTCACAGGAGAGTTACAGGAGAGTCACAAGAGAGTCACTGGAGAGTTACAGGAGAGTCACGGGAGAGTTACGGGAGAGTTACGGGAGAGTTACGGGAGAGTCACGGGAGAGTCACTGGAGAGTCACAGGAGAGTTACAGGAGAGTCATGAGAGAGTTACAGGAGAGTCACAGGAGAGTTACAGGAGAGTTACGGGAGAGTCACTGGAGAGTCACAGGAGAGTCACAGCCACGCTAGTCACAGCGCTATCATATAGCACCCACACTACGCAAAACCAGCTGTATAATAATCATCGGGGGGGGAGAGGTGCTGTGCTTAAATGCGCATTTTTGAGAGCTAAATGGTAAAATGGACTGCATTTATATAGCGCTTTTATCCAAAGCGCTTTACAATAGATGCCTCTCAATCGCCAGAGCAGTTAGGGGTTAGGGGTTAGGTGTCTTGCTCAAGGACACTTCGACACGCCCAGGGCGGGGTTTGAACCGGCAACCCTCCGACTGCCAGACAATCGGTCTTACCTCCTGAGCTATGTCAGCTAAACGGTAAACGAGGCCTTTGTGATTCACAGGCTAGCTACCCGTGTTCCTTTCACCTGGTTTACCCAGAGAGGAAGCTGGTCAAGACCTTTTTAGATTTCTGTTACCATGGGGGAGAGCAAACTGCAAGAAGCAGCATTGTCTGTCCGTCGCCAAGCAACAGCCATGCCTCTTGCCCAGGAAGTCATGAGGACATTTAGGTCATGCTGGCCTTTAGTATTGTTTTGGTCACATGACTGTCCAGGTCAGACCCCGGCCATTTGTGACCGGGGGCGGGGGGGGGGAAATGCCTCCCTAATCTCGTAACAAAAATAAATAAGGAAGAACAGCCATTTCAGATCTATAACACACCATACTGTGGTACTGTCTCAAAAAGTGCATTCCTGAAAAAGTTCTTACTAAACAAAACTTTTTTTTCAAGGAATGTAGCAGAACCTTAAAATCATGAATGTGCTTTACAGCAAATTACATCTGGATGTCTTAATACAAGCCCCAAAATGACAGCTGAGAACACTCAGACATCTTAGACGGTCATTACAATTGTCTTTTTTTTCTTTTATCATTTATTTGGGCACGACAACCTTTCAGTCAATTACAGCACACAGCACACAGCAACTCTACATGAACCCAGCTCTTAGTGGAGGAGCACACTGGAGCCAAAAGAGCGCTAAATAATTACTGAAGTAAATATTAATGAAATAAATGGTCCCTGTTTTATGTCATTAAGACTGCTTTTAGGCATTTAGCAGAAGCCCTTATCCAGAGCGACTCTCACACGTACTGTGAGCGCATGCAGGTTTAGGTAGCTAGCAGTGCTGACTAAGTCGTAGGTAAGGACCTCTCTGCATGTCCTTACAGCACACAGGACTGGGACGGTTGGTCAGGGAGAGTGATTGGCTTACAGTAATCCCAGTGGCTTATGTTCCATCTATCTCCAACTAATCCCTAAAGGTGACACAGCTCTCACCCCGTCAAATGCGTCAGCACACGCTTTTGACACAGTTGAGCTGTGCCCTGTCACCACACTTTGACACAGTTACACTGTGCACTCTCTCTCTCTGTCCCAACAGACTGTGTTCATCACTAGGCTCAAGGTCAGCATGAATCAACATTCTGCACACACTGCACTACATGTATGTACCACATAAAATAAAAACATTCCTTCGTCTCAGTTGCAGTAATGGCTGTTCGAACACTGCCTGGATGTGCGTGCGTCACATGAGCGCTCCATCCAGCACTTGTACTTTGTATCATTATATCTTGATGTTGTAGCTCATCATGCCTCCTAGTTTCACTTAGCGTAGGTAAGGTCAGAGAGTAATGCCTACCGTGTGAGCTGGACTTAATGAGTTCACGGCTACGAATAACTGTTACATAATGAGTACTGCACCTTCTGGGACCTGCGTTTTGTAGTCGTTCCAATGACCTTCGGTACGCACTTATTGTACATACGCTTTGGATAAAAAGCGTCTGCCAAATGCATGCAATGTCATGTAACGTTTATCCTGAGGCGATGTGAGGCTTACCTGGCCCCTGGCGAAGCCCTCGAACCCGTCGCTGACGGCGAACATGGTGTGCCCCTCGGTGATGCCCACCCGGACGGCGGAGCGCACGGCGGCGTTCATGCCTGCGGCGGGCGCGCCCACGTTCAGCACCGCCACGTTGAAGGAGCTCTGCGGAGCCACAGGGCAAGGGCGCGGTCACACAAACGCAAACACACCGCCGCGCAGCGGCCACGCGCAGCCGCACCACCAGATGGCGCCAGAGAGCAGGTAGGCAAGTGTGCCTCTTTTATGTAAGCATTGTTCACTATTGAATAATGATTATAAATAACTACTAATTTATTGACATACTTTTTATATAATAATAATAATATTAATAACAATAAACCTATCTAACTGTATGGAGTTATACCTGCTACTTGCAAAGCAACCAACGCTTACAGCAGTTTGATTGTAGTTTGTTGATACATTTTTTTGGGAGGTATTTAGTCATTTATATTTTGTGATATGATTGATAGGTACATTTTCGCTGTGTTAGCGCTGTGCTAACTAAACCCTCTCCTTCCCTGGTGGAGTGGACCTCCTGTACAGCACCTTCCTTTAAAAAAGCACGAGCCAAACATATTTCACACTATAAATAGGACAATGAAATAATTCCCATATAATTAAAATGTGAAGCCAGTGTACAGTAAGGCATTGTGTGGAGACTTGGGGCTTGCTGAAACATTTTAAGCGCTGTAATTTCTGGAGAAAGCAAGGTGAACTGAAAGATGAATTTCAGAAGGAAATTTGAAAACCCGCTAACAAGTTAGCGCTCTGAGGTGCAATCTGTTGAATGGTAAGCGATGTCTTTATTTCACATGCGTCACACAGTCACTTCATTAACAGCCTCATCACGATGCGCGTAGCTTCATATGCTAAGTAACTGTAGCCTGAGGCAGAGTGCCTGTCTATGGCACCACCCATCCATTATCTATCCATCCATCCTCTCCATCCATTATCTATCCATCCATCCTCCTTCCATCCATTATCTATCCATCCATCCTCCTCCTGTCCATTATCTATCCATCCATCCATTATCTATCCATCCATCCCTCGTCTACACCTGCTTACCCTGGGCATAGCCAGGATAAGCGGGTATATATGGGGGTTGCTGGAGCCTATCCCAGCGTGCATTGGGGCGAGAGGCAGGAATACACCCCTTTCAGTTCACGATGCACAAGCACGCGTTTCAGCGGGGAAGCTCTGTTAAGCGACACGGAAGCTTCTAGCACGCCGAGCCACATATATCAGCAGTGTGCACTGGCAGCAGAAGCAGGAGGCATTACCTCATTCCTTTCCTTTCCTTGTGGCACTGTTACAGTCCAGACAGTGAACTAAGTCTAAGGAGCCATCCCATAAATTAAAGCAAGCAAACAGGTTGGCATTGCTTCGATTATGCAGCATCCCAAAAAGTTAAACAACTGGCTCTCATTCACAAAAAAAAGGTCTCCACTGGACTAAATTCAACTGATTCTGATCCATAAAGCATGTTAGTTAAACTTGTCTCCCTTGAACATGACACAGACTGCTTCATAAGTGATTGCGGATTATGCAGCCCATCCAAACATTAATTATGGAAGCATTATTTTTAAACAGTGCTTTCAAAAGTACTAGTTGCCATAAAGAGGTCAGCCAAATTTAGGTCAAATACTTTCAGTAATTTTTAGCAGTTATGGGGGTGCGATGGATTTCCTGTGAACAGCATAAAGCAGCCCACAGTAATTTTTCCTTGCGGTGGAAATACAGAATTTACATAAAGGCGGGTTTGGCCTGTGAGGACCCGTAAAAAGCCGAGGACTCTGAGCCATGCAGGGGAGGAAGCCAGCGAGAGCCCGCGGGAGCTACTGGGACACTCAGAGCCGGATGCAGATCAGTACGTACTCTACGAGACGAACCGTCCTGATGGGCAAGGGAGGACAGAAACAGCACACCGGCGTTAGTGTCACAGAGAGACCCGCCATACCAGCTACTCATGTGCAGGCTATGACCCGCCATACCAGCTAATCATGTGCAGGCTATGACCCGCCATACCAGCTAATCATGTGCAGGCTATGACCCGCCATACCGCCACAGCTGCATAAGGGCTCTGCATGTGCAGGCTAAGACCCTCCATACCGCCATAGATGCATAACAGATCTGCATGTGCAGGCTATGACCCTCCATACCGCCACAGATGCATAACAGCTAATCATGTGCAGGCTATGACCCGCCATACCGCCACAGATGCATAAGGGCTCTGCATCTGCAGGCTAAGACCCTCCATACCGCCAAAAATGCATAACTGCTATGCATCTGTAGGCTAACAGCTATGCATCTGTAGGCTAAGGCCCGCCATACCACCACAGATGCATAACAGCTCTGCATGTGCAGGCTAACAGCTATGCATGTGCAGGCTAGCTCCGTGCTGAGTATACCTGGTCCTAAAGGTGCACATTAAAGGGCGGCTGGAAAGATACGGAGACAGATTAGAGGCCTGGAGGTCTGCGCGTGTTCAACAGAACTGTTGTCGACGTGGCTGTAAAATGGTCTGCTTTTAAAGCAAACAGGTGACTCACGTGCGGAAGCTCAGAGTCCGGTCTGCGGTGAGCCAGCAGTTTGTAAGTGTTCAGATTGTTCTCAAAACTCCTGAAGGATCATGGGGAAAAAAATAACATTGTTTTAAAAAAAGAGAAAAACTGCAGACAACATCCATTACTTCATTATGCTGAAAACCATTCTATTCTTCTAAAACACATGACTATCTTTTATAAACAGATTTTCTATGCCTGGAAATGTCCAGGAAAACGTCATTGTGAACCGTTGACGTGCAGTAGCCGATGACACTGCAGTCTTACAGTAGATTACACAGTCGTTTCAGACGTTAAAACAACATTAAGATGTAACGGAAATCAAATATAAAACGGGTAACCACACGGGTCATTTCTGCGTCCTGTGTTCTGGTCTAGCCGAGGTTAGGCCAGAGCGGTACTCTAGTCCCTGGGGTCCCACCATGCAGACCTTAATGAGCTGGCCTCTACTGTGGCTACATTAGCCATTCAGCCAGTGAAGCAGAATACGCCCCCACTCGCGTATCATAATGACATTGCTTCTCCCCCCTCCCCTCCTCTGATTGGTTGTTGACGTTGTCGTGACGCAGAGCAGCTGATGCAGTACCTTCCCCGCAGTCGTACAGCCTCCTCAAACCTCTTCTCATCCATGGCCTTCTGCACCTCCTGGGTCTGTTTTCAAAATAACGTTCCGTTAGCCTTTCCCCCCTCTCTCCACAATGCCATGGTCTACACACAGTGGGCCTCGTGTATCCACCTTCCACCCAAAAACACGTTCTAAAGTGCATCTAATGAGGATGAGAATGTTCAAAGTAAATTTGAAAGGAGTCAGAGTTAAGCTTTTATTCAGCGATCAAACTCCATTACTCCTGACTGTTGGACTGATATACGACTGTCAACCCCCCCTCACCACCCCGCCCCCCAGAACACACGCACAGTTTGACACAGTTTTTCTTCCCTGTAATTACTACTTGATGGTGCTGGGGTAGAACTGACTCCCCTGAAAGGACCCAAAAGAAGGGCACGTTCCTCTGGGCCACGTTAACGAGCTCTCGAGAACAGCCGCTGTCACCACGGCCAAGTGAGTTTCAAAAAAAAGCTCCTTTTATCAGTGAGAGAGGGAGGGGGGAGAGAAAGAGAGAGAGAGAGAGGGAGGGGGGAGAGAAAGAGAGAGAGAGAGAGAGCGACTAAAGAGACAGAGAAAGAGGGGGGGAGAAGGGGGAGAGTGACAGAGAGAGAGAGAGAGAGAGATAGAAAAAGAGAGGGAGAGGATGCTAGGGCCAAGAGAGAGAGAGGGGAGCAGAAGGGGAGAGAGGAGAGATAGAGAGAGGGGGGAGATGGAGGGGGGGAAGGCCAGAGAGAGAGAGAGGGGGAGGTGGAGGGAGAACTAGAGAGAGAGAGATGGAGAGAGAGGGGGAGGCAGAGGAGAGAGAGAGAGAGGGGGAGACGGAGGGGAGAGAGATGAAGCGATAGAGACAGAGAGAGCGGGGAGGGACGGAGGGAGGGAGAGAGAGACAGAGAGAGAGGGGGAAGAGGGAGAGAGAGACAGAGAGAGAGGGGGAGACGGAGGGAGAGAGAGATGGAGCGATAGAGAGAGAGAGAGAGGGGAGATGGAGGGAGGGAGAGAGAGACGGAGGGAGAGAGAGATGGAGCGATAGAGAGAGAGAGAGAGAGCGGGGGAGGCAGAGAGAGAGAAAGAGAGAGCGGGGCCTGGCGGAGCTCCAGCTCTTACCATCTGCACGCACTCCATGAGGGGCAGCCGCACGGCCTGGTTCCCGCAGAGCGACACCACGCAGGCGGGCGTGTCCACAGAGGCCTCCAGCAGCGCCAGCACCGCCTCCACACCCATCCGACTGGCCTGGGGGGGGCGGGGGGGGACAGGGGAGCAGTTACATTACATTACACACCCCCATCCGACTGGCCTGGGGGGGGCGGTTACATTACATTACACACACCCATCCGACTGGCCTGGGGGCGGGGGGACAGGGGAGCGGTTACATTACATTACACACACCCATCCGACTGGCCTGGGGGGGGACAGGGCGGTTACATTACATTACACACCCATCCGACTGGCCTGGGGCGGGGGGACAGGGGAGCGGTTACATTACATTACACACCCCATCCGACTGGCCTGGGGGGGGGGGGGGACAGGGGAGCGGTTACATTACATTACACACACCCATCCGACTGGCCTGGGGGGCGGGGGGACAGGGGAGCGGTTACATTACATTACACACACCCATCCGACTGGCCTGGGGGCGGGGGGACAGGGGGCGGTTACATTACATTACACACACCCATCCGACTGGCCTGGGGGCGGGGGACAGGGGGCGGTTACATACATTACACACACCCATCCGACTGGCCTGGGGGGGGGAGGGCGGTTACATTACATTACACACACCCATCCATGGCCTGGGGGGGGGGGAGGGGCGGTTACATTACATTACACACACCCATCCGACTGGCCTGGGGGGAGCAGGGGGACTGGGGGGCGGAGCTTCTGTCATTCTGTCCCATTTTACATTACATTACAGGCATTTAGCAGACGCCCCTATCCAGAGCAATTTACACACCTTTTACACAGCACCTACAATGCATGCAGTTAAACAGCTGGACATACTGCTGTATACTGAAGCAATGCAGGTTAAGTACCTTGCTCAAGGGTATCCAACCTGGGAATCGAACCTGTGACCTATCGGTTACAAGACCAGTTCCCCATTGTGCTACACTGCTGCCCTATATTTTTTTATATGTTATGGTGGAAATGTGTACAAATTCCCAAATTTAACTAGTGCTTCTGTCGCTGGTCTGGGAATGTTGCTACTGTTAGTCAGGCCTGTCACTGCTGGTCATATAACTCAGGCACTTATGTTTTATTACATTATAAGAGTCTCTGTGTGATGAATGTAGCGTAATATCCTGTAATATACTTCTACACCACAAGAGGCCAGTTCTTTAATTGAGGCCATTCTTTTTAATCTCTTCATGTTCTCACATTACCTCCTCGGTACACACCCTTACGAAGCGCAAGTTTATGCACAATATCTGAGCCAAGCCTGCACTGGAAATACTTCAACTCTTTAGATAGTGATCAGTGTTTCAAACAGGCCGCAGCGTGAAAACCACCATGTTGCAGTTTTTTTTTAGTTTTTTTTTTTTTTACTTGTGTGCTTGCTACACGTTAGCCTCCAATGCTACAATCACGCTAAGAGGTTAGCGCCCTTTTTGTGCAAACCCCAGTGTTTGAGGCGTGTTTGCTCGCGTTTGCTGCGCTTCAATTGTAAACATAAGCGGTGAGTAATGTGTGTGAGTAACGTGTCTCTAAGTGTTTGGCGACAGTTCTCACAGAGAATGGCTCTTATCAGTAGCATCGGCGTAGCGACGGTGCCCTCCGCCAGCTGGGCGTTCACCGCCACGCCGGTTCGGCTTCGTTAAACGTGCGTGCCGCGGCTCGTCCCGTCCCCGAACGCCGGCGTCTAAATAACGCGGGGCCCCCCGGCTGTAGCCGAGCGGGACGGGGACCGCGCCCCCCCCCCCCCCCCCTCACCAGAATCCTGTCGAAAGCGGACGGGGTTCCTCCCCGCTGGACGTGCCCCAGGATGGTCACCCGCGTGTCGAAGCCCAGGCGCCGCACCACCAGCTGAGGGAGAAGGTCAAGGTCGAGGTCACGGTCAAGGTCAGACTGAACAGGTTTCTGCTCCGCAAGTGCTTTGTAAACATCTCGGTATCAGATAACAACACAAAACAGCGAGTTGAACTCGTTCTGCTGTAAAAACAACCTAACAAGCAAAATACATCTACTGTTACAGAGGACTGGATATCAGGGAAGATATGATACTGCACAACTAGGGTTTACAGTACATGTTCACATGCAGGCAGCACACGATTTTAAATGTTCATACCGCATAAAATAAACAAAATATAAATTTGACTAGATTTAAGAGTGTAGCCTAGATGCTGTACAGTGTTGTATAGTTAAACAAGACATGGAAACTAACAGCACAAGAGGCCTATAATTATGTGCAGTATAATTATTTAAAATTAGAATGACGGTTTGCGTTTCGGTTGGGCCATAGTTGGTGAAATTGTCTTGCATTTCAGTGCAGCCCTATCATTTTTACAACACAATAAATAAGTCCATTTGCATGGTTTGATAGGACACTGTAACATAATTCAACCAGAAATACCAGGGAAACGGCCTTATAGACAAAAATGAGGAAACAATGGCATGCATGAATCAACTGAAAGATTCAGGAAAAGATACAAAACAAACATGCAAAGCTTCAGTCGTGTTGAGGTCATTAATACATTACGCTAAGTTCTGTGAAGAAGCACGAACACTCCATTCCAACCTGAGTAACAAATTCTTAAGGATTCCATCTGGTAGCATGCTGAACAAACACCATTTCACAGCACAGACAGGGCAAAGTGCCACACACACACACACACACACATCACTGGTTCAGCTTCTGCAGGACCGGAACGTGTGATGGTAAAATGGACTGACGACTGAGTGAAAAATTCTGGAAACACACTGAGCTACAGGCTTCATGCACTGGTCTAATTAACCAGCTGTTCCGGTACAAAATGTGGAAAGGCCAGTTAAATCAAATGAAACAATTAAATTATCCAATTAAACAATAATTAAAAAAACATTTTTTGACAATGTAGTATGTCCACTTCCTGTATGTATTTTTTATTTTTTTTGTCAGTTTTTGGTCAGGCAGAGCTTGGACGAAATGAAAGGAGAGGTCCATAAAAGGCCTGTTGATAAGGGTGGGACAGGGAAACACAGAGGGGTGTCAATCATGGGCTTGCGCTGGAATGTTCCAGAAACAGCGGTGGAGGGCAGGGCAGGGCTGCGCGTGTAGCGGGTGGTAGTCAGTGCAGGAGCTGAACCGCTGGTCCTGGAGCACTTACGTCCTTAATGAAGTCTGTGGTGATGGGCTTGTTGTCGGAATCAATCGCCCCTTCGGCTACAATAATGATGTTCAGTCTTTTCTTCCCCGCGCGATTCTGCAAGGATAAGGGGGGGGGAGGGGGGGGAGGAACAACACGACAGGAATAATAAGTAAAAGTAGTTTTGCAGCGTGAGGCTTTTACAAAAGGCAGGGGACTTGTGTGCGAGAAGGCTGCGGATCACCGTGGAAACGGGCTCGTCGCTGGCGCGTCACGCGCAAGGCTCTTACCTCGTTAATCACGCTCGGTGGCGAGCAGTTTGGCCCCGCCCACCGCATTAAAGAGGCGGAGACGAAACCGAAAAAGGACAACGGATTTCCTGCGGCGCGTTCGCGGTTCCATGTCGGAAACGGACACAAGTTAGCGCACGGAGGCGCTCTCGTCCAAACTTCTGTGTCATAAACTACCGGACATGGCCGTTCACGTCTCAGGTGAAGTTTACATTAATTGTAACGCAGTGAAGTTTACATTAATTAATCGAGAACATTTGGGTCCAGAAATCCGCAACTGCAGACATGGCCTGGGAGAAGTTTCTGGAAATACACACGTGTTGACGCAGAGAAACGGTCACCCACGACCGACACACCCCAAGTTTTACCGAAGTCTAACAGGTGGGATATCTCCCAGAAACTGCGTTTTCCATGCAGTGGCCATGTGACGCGGGTCTTTTTCTGAAACCCGCTCCTGTCCCAGGAGCCCCATTTTTTTAACCTTTAACCTTTGACCTTGAAGTGATCTTCAAGTACTCACGTCCTTGACAAAACTGGAGGTTATAGCCTTATAGCGTTTCCGTGCCTGTCAGGTGCTCCTTTAACCACTGTGATAATGTGCAACCTGGAGCGGTGTGCCTCGCTGTTGTGATTTCTTCCCCCGGTTTTCATCACAGAACTACAGCGTCGTATAAAACGAAGTCCCAAGACTGCATTCACGGAGACCGTACAGCATCGAACGGGAAACAAAATAAAAGATCCTACTGCCTAATAAATAACGCAAAGAACTAAAATCGACCGACAGATTCGACTCGCACAGTTAATCGCAATTATACACACTGTAAGATAAACTTCTGTAGGTGAAGAGATGTCAACACAGTTAAAACGAATTAAATATGCATGAAAAGTTGATAAAGTATTCACAATTAAAGGAGATTAATGATAGAGTGTGGAGACTGGATTACAGTGGAGAGTCTGTCCAGGGATAACTGAGTAAGATGTGCTAGTGTTTCCCATGAGGCTGGTGTACCTCAGACACACACACACACACACACACACACACACTCACACACATACACACACACTCACTCACACACACATACACACACACTCACTCACACACACACATACACACACACACACACACACACTCACACACACACACACACACACATTCACACAAACACACAAACACACACACATTCACACACACGTGCGCCAGATGTACCTAGAGCTCTGGCCATCTGACCTCCATCATCACACACATATACACACGCACACACACCACACAGTCGCGGTTCCTCAGACAGCTTCTGGCACATCTGGTCCTCCCATCCGACCTCTGGAGGCAGCTCTGGGATCAGGACCCAGTCTGCCCCACAGGCCAGAGCACTGACCAGGGCCAGGTACCTACAATGCACATACACGTGATTACACACACACACACGATCACACACACGCACATGCAGAGACATAATCAAATACACACACACATAATCACACACACACGCACATGTACAGAGATATAATCACACACACACGCACATGCAGAGACATAATCACAGACACACGTACAGAGACATAATCAAGTACACACACATAATCACACACACACGCACATGCAGAGACATGATCACAGACACGCGTACAGAGACATAATCAAATACACACACACACACACACATAATCACACACACACGCACATGTACAGAGATATAATCACACGCACATGCAGAGACATAATCACAGACACACGTACAGAGACATAATCAAATACACACACACACACACATAATCACACACACACGCACACGTACAGAGATATAATCACACACACACATGTACAGAGATATAATCACACACACACACACACATAATCACACACACACACACAGACATAATCAAACATACACACATACACACACGTACAAGCACAGACAAAATCACACACACACACACGTGATCACAATCCAGGTTATAAATAGCCCGTTCACAGCGCACGCCCTTCTACGTACCCACAATGCCTGCCCATGACCTCCAACACGAACGTCCTCTGGTGGCTGAAAGACGTGACAAAACAAAAGTGTGTGAGCACAAAAAAGACTCCCACTGACCCTTCTTAAATGTTCCTAAGGCCCGGACGGCCCGCCGCGGCCGTCGGCCGTACCTCTGGGCGGTGGTCATGATGGCGTCCACCACCTCGATGATCCTGTGCAGGGCCGAGTCCGTCCCGATGGTCATGTCCGTGCCGCAGAAGTCGTTGTCGATGGACCCCACCATGCCCACGATGCGCAGGGCGGAGTACGTCTGGGCCGCCTCCTCCGCGATCGAGCCTGCCCCCGCGAGCACACGCAAACCAGAACCCTGAGTCACACTGCACGCGGCGGCCCAATAGCCTCTGTTCATTTCACAATCAATCTGCATGTCAATCTGGCTTTAAGAAAATGCTCCCAAATTACACAAGCAGAAAGAGTACTGCTATAAAACACAGTAACATTACTATATGTACTGAGGGTGCCTGATAGCCATAAATCTTTGGTATCCCATGAGCCCCTTTGCCAATGCATCCCATCAGCCTCTTTAGTGTATGTATCTCATGTTGTTTGTTAACCTGTAGATTCCATGAGCCACTTCACCCAGGGTATCCCAGAATTCTCTATGGCGCGGGTATCCAAGAATTCTCTATGACGCGGGTATCCCAGAATTCTCTATGGCATGGGTATCCCAGAATGCTCTATGGTATGGGTATCCCATGTTGCTCTGTGACCTGTGTATCCCAGAATGCTCTATGGCCTGGGTATCCCATGTTGCTCTGTGACCTGTGTATCCCAGAATGTCCTATAGCCTGAGTGAGTGTCCTGGAATGCTCTATAGCCTGTGTATCCCATAATGGCATGGGTATCCCAGACTGCCCTATGGCATGGGTATCCCAGAATGCTCTGTGGCCTGCGTATCCCATGATGGACTGTGTGGCCTGTGTTACCCTGCTGGACCAGCTCCTCCAGCAGTCCGCTCCACTCCTCCCTGAAGAGATTGGCTCCCGTCAGGCTGCCGTCTCCTCCAATCACG
Organism: Anguilla rostrata; assembly: GCF_018555375.3. Classification (NCBI taxonomy): domain Eukaryota; kingdom Metazoa; phylum Chordata; class Actinopteri; order Anguilliformes; family Anguillidae; genus Anguilla; species Anguilla rostrata. Next base: position 3,010,304 of record NC_057940.1, on the reverse strand, counting down.
CACAGGTTGGTGATGCCGCGCTCCACCAGGTTACGGGCGGCCCTCAGACGCCCCTCGCGCGCCCGGAACTCCTTACAGCGGGCGCTGCCAATCACCGTGCCGCCCTGCCGAAAAACAGGCGCTTTCACCGCCCCGCCTGATCCTCCGCCCCCCCGCCTGATCCCCCTCCCCTCCGCTAGTGCTTCTGTGACTGTATCTGTGTTTGTGACTCATTTAATTATTTACATTTATGAACATCGTTCTCCGCACCAGCACAAACGTTCCCATCGCTGATGATCATGACCATATCTCACTCACATCACACCCTGCATGTTCTGACAAGCAGCAGGAAAACGGATGTGATTATATTGAACATTCTGACTGCGAATTATATATTTGCCAGAATATTCTTACTGTGCTTGCAGCATCAGTAACAAGCCTCAAGACCTGTGATGTTTTTTGTCCAAGGAAGGGCTATCTTTATTTTTTTTCATGCAATTTGTTTGTCTGTCTGTGTCTGTGTGTGGTCAGATTGACAGGTTCTTAGATTCGCGTGTCTGTGTGCTTACCACTTGTATCATGCTGGAGACACTCTCCCAGTTTGCTTCCTTTATGTTATCGCCCCCGTCCACCATGCCCTGGTAACCCTGCAGGAGAAGCAACCGACACAGGTATACTGACTGTCTTTTAACTGACAAATGCACTGATGGTCTTTTAACTAACATCTGCACTGACTGCCTTTTAATTGATACAGTATGTGCACTGGCTGCTTTTTAACTACCATGTACTGACTGCCTTTTAACTAACACGTGCACTGACTGCCTTTTAACCCTGTTGCATCATGTTACAAATGTGTCACATCTTTAGATTTATCTTTGAGTGTTCTTCCTGGAAATCACCAGTGTAGGACTGCATTATTAGCCTAGCCTGTATTATTATTTTTATAATTTAGCCAATTTGTAAATGACTGTTTTATCCCACCTTTGATATATTATCCCTAAAACAATTAAACAAAACAATTAAAGCTATGACCACTGCACTGTGGGGTGTGCTTTCTGCAGTGCAGTCAGGTCCATCCAGAATTCAATTCCCCACAAGGCCATTTTCTGTCTGCAGGAAGAGACTAGGCCAGCGCCTGTCCTTCCTACGTTGCCAGTCAATCGCATAACAATGGAGCAGAATAGCTCAACCTGTACGGTCCTGCCTTGGAGCAGAGCCAGACCTGGATCAGCTCCAGCCATTAGGAACAAAACATGGACCCTGTAAACCAGCCATTAGGAACACAAGATGGACCCTGTAAGCACCAGCCAATAGGAACACAAGATGGACCCTGTAAACACCAGCCATTAGGAACACAAGATGGACCCTGTAAACACCAGCCATTAGGAACACAAGATGGACCCTGTAAGCTCCAGCCAATAGGAACACAAGATGGACCCTGTAAGCTCCAGCCATTAGGAACACAAGATGGACCCTGTAAACTCCAGCCAATAGGAACACAAGATGGACCCTGTAAGCTCCAGCCATTAGGAACACAAGATGGACCCTGTAAACTCCAGCCAATAGGAACACAACATGGACCCTGTAAGCTCCAGCCATTGGGAACACAAGATGGACCCTGTAAACACCAGCCATCAGCCATTAATGTCTACATCTCTAAGCTCTATAAACAGGATTCAAACGCCAGTCCTGGAATTCCCACAGTGTCTGCAGGTTTTCTAACGTCTTTTTTAAAAGCGCGACCAATTTACATTACATTACAGGCATTTAGCAGACGCTCTTATCCAGAGTGACGTACAACAAGTGCATTAGTTCAAGGCGCAGAGGTGCAAAAGAAACACACTAGAGTGAAGAAAAGATCGTAGTGCCAGAAGTGACCACATAGATCAGGACTCCAACCCTGTAGAGTAACCTGTTCAGAAAACAAACAAATAATCCTGCCAAGTACAAACTAGCACTGAAATTTCAGTAACGGAAGCAAGGCGTGTGGACTCTGGCCAATGAACAGTTAAATGAAGTACCTAAGTGATGAATCACACAGAAAAGAGGGGGACGCAGTGGCCTTTTTCACGATACAGCGCGAGACTGAAGATCTTCCCTCGGCTCTACGTCTATCACACCATCCCGCTGAAGTGGTTCTATGAATAGGCGTTCCCTCCGGCTTGGTAGTCGGTCAAAGTTCATTTGCCGAAAGCACCCTCCTTTCACAACAAATATTCAGATGGCTTCACCTGCAGCATGTCAGAGTCCGGTGAACATTTTTGTGGTAAAAAGTCGGTGAAAGGCCGTCTAGGTGTTCAGGTGAAAACCCTGCTACATTTGATTGAAAAGTGTACGTTTTCTAACTGACTAGGACACAGCCAGGCAATATCCAGGTAAAGCCTGAGCTATATTGCAGTAATCCTGGTTTGTTTTTGTCAAGACGTCTCTCAGTCTAGACTTCCAACTACACGTCTAGAATTCCAGATGTGTAGATTCCAGGTTATGCTAACTGGTAGCTGAAGAGGAACGGGACATTGATGTGACTTTTGTTCTGTTTTTTTTTTTTTTTTACAGATTTGTGTCTGGATCTCACCTCGTGAATGAAGTAGACTTTCGCCCCGACGTAGATCCCCATGCGGACCACGGCCCTCACCGCGCCGTTCATGCCTGCAAGACCAAACAGAAACACCAGAGGGCGACACTCTGAGATTCCTTCCTGAAATGGTGACTATATACACTGGGGGCCGCACAATAAGCACTGCATCCATTTCATGACAATTTTTCTGTTCTTCATTATTCATTAACCCCAACATTAATTTTATCTTACATTTTTTCATAAGACTTCAGACTGAAACATGCATCCTCGGTGAAAAAGTTTCACTGGTTAAACCGAACCAGTGCTGGTGAGCACATTGCCCCTCCCACTGACCACATGGCTCCTCCCACAAAGCGCATGGTTCCTCGTACAGACCACATGGCTGTTCCCAGAGAGCACATGGCTCCTCCCACAGACCAGGTGGCTCCTCCCACAGAGCACATCGCTCCTCCCACAGATCACATAGCTCCTCCCATAGGTCACACGGCTCCTCCCACATAGCAAATGGCTCCTCCCACAGAGCGCATGGCTCCTCCCACAGAGCGATGGCTGGCATTTAAAAGGAGACATCACGCCAGAGCCCCATCGTGCTAAGTCACGCAGCGCTGCTCTCTCTCTCTCACACACATAAACCTTTTTTCACATTTCCAACAAAGAGGCATTTCCACCCCCGGCAGCACCGTCGACCCGCGCTGGAGAAATAAATAATGGCGGGTCTGGTTTCAGAAGGCTCGCCAAGTTTTCAAACACCGAGGAGCTATCCGATGCCCTAATGCGGTTGCTAGGATACCGAACAAGATCATTTACCCATGAGCCCAGTATATGTTAAAGCAGCCTACGTGCTGTGTTATAACCAGTTGAACGCTAACATCTTAAGTCAGCCTCCCACACCGCAGTTGAATCCAATAAAAACGTTCTGAAAATAGGTTATTCTTTTACTGTAGCATGTGTTAATAACAGGCGGCAGAAAACTTTCAAATTAAGAGTCTTCTTAGCGTAATTTTCTTGCAATGAAGTTATTTTCTTTGACACTTGAATTAGACGGTGAGGTCCCGAAATTGATCCAGTTGAATTAATCTACCCCTTACAAGGAAAGACATTTCTACCAAACTGCACCTGTAATATATCACTCCTTGTCAACAGACTCATCAAAATTGAGAATAACTAAAGGTCTTTTTTTCAGAGACTGAATTCATAAATAATTTTTTTGCACCTGAATTCATTTTTGAAACCAAGAAATCTCTGCTTAAATATATGTATGTGTGTGTACGTGTATGTGCTGGTTACAGGTGTGTACAGTACATGTATGTGGGTTCTTACAGGCATGTACAGTACATGTATGTGGGTTCTTACAGGCGTGTGCAGTACATGTATGTGCTGGTTACAGGCGTGTGCGGTACATGTATGTGCTGGTTACAGGCGTGTGCGGTACATGTATGTGCTGGGTACAGGCGTGTGCGGTACATGTATGTGCTGGGTACAGGCGTGTGCGGTACATGTATGTGCTGGGTACAGGCGTGTGCGGTACATGTATGTGCTGGTTACAGGCGTGTGCGGTACATGTATGTGCTGGTTACAGGCGTGTGCGGTACGTGTATGTGCTGGTTACAGGCGTGTGCGGTACGTGTATGTGCTGGTTACAGGCGTGTGCGGTACGTGTATGTGATGGGTACAGGCGTGTGCGGTACGTGTATGTGCTGGTTACAGGCGTGTGCGGTACGTGTATGTGCTGGTTACAGGCGTGTGCGGTACGTGTATGTGATGGGTACAGGCGTGTGCGGTACGTGTATGTGCTGGTTACAGGCGTGTGCTTGCTGGCGTTCACACGGCAGCTTGAGCGCTGGAGCAGAAATGCACTGACGTGATTCGCCCGATAACCCAAACTCTGAGCGCGAGAGAAACGCGAGCACTAATGCGCTCGTTGCAGGGGGAGAAGGCAGGAGATGCAGGCCGGCAGACAGGCCCCAAGGCTTTAGCCTGCCGAAGGACTCCAGGGTTTCCTCTCAATTAGCAAACCGTTCTCTGCGGAAAAACTGAGTGATTCTTCCCAGCAGTACATGAAACATGGGGGCCACGTAGTGGAAAACTACCGACGGTTACTCTGTTTTGTGTGCGTGTGTGTGCCTGTGTGCCTGTGTGTGTGTGCGTTTATACATGTGTGTGCCTGTGCGTGTGTGTGTGTGCCTGTGTGTGTGTGCATTTATACATGCGTGTGCATGTGTGTGCCTGTGCGTGTGTGTGTGTGCCTGTGTGCCTGTGCGTGTGTGCGTTTATACATGCGTGTGCATGTGTGTGCCTGTGCGTGTGTGTGTGTGCGTTTATACGTGCGTGTGCATGTGTGTGCCTGTGCGTGTGTGTGTGTGCCTGTGTGCGTTTATACGTGCGTGTGCATGTGTGCGTGTGTGCGGCTATAGTTATGAGGAAATTTGTAGTTTTATTGACTTCTGGAACGTTCTTTATCCGCGCAGCAAACATGCCCTGCCTCAGCTCACACGTGTTGCTATCGACATGCAGAGAGGCGTGTAACCTTGAAGTGTCATTCTGCTGAAAGTTCCTGCAGTTCGGCTTGAACCACTGGACCTGAATCCTAAATCATCCAAACATAACTGAGATCAGTATCAACGTCTGTGTGTTTCTATGCTTTATACAGCCACAGGTTGCCAGTCTTAGGTCTCTTATTCTCCACAAATGTTGAAGAGAAATACTCCATCTCATAGTTGTTTATTATTATTATTATTATTAGTAGTAGTAGTAGTAGTGATAATAATGTGCTACTAATAATAATAACAATAGTAATACATTTTATAATTATAATTATTATTATAATTATTATTGTATAATTACATATGTATTTAAGTCCGTGTAAAACTTCACCGTCACGTCACAGGACGACGCGGTCTGAAAACCCTCTGAAAACACCTGTCGGTTTTTGAAAAGCGTATTTTGTAACCGACCCCGTCTTAACACCCCGCTGTACTGAACCAGTCTTCCTTTTCAAGTCACGCTCCTTCTAATGTTGAGGGATTTCCACATCCATGACGCACCCTGGAAGCCCTGCAATGACTTGCAGCTCCTCACGTACACACCTCCCAGTCATCACGAAACCTTAACCGTTGGCGTCGTCCGTTCAGCGCATCTTTTCTTTAAAAATTCTCAATACAAATATAGCAATCTGCACACAGCTTTGAATTGTTATACGGCATCGTGGAAGGTTGGAAGCGAAATAATGCGTTTTAGTCATTTCGCTTCATCTGATGACAATGTCAAGCGAGCCGCTGCCGACTTCCTGTTTCAGGAAATAAAAGTTTTAGGTTACATCATGAATGCACACCGAGGCACACCGTTTCATTCTGTGAATTCTTGACTATACGAGCAGTACAACTCGTCAAGCAAATTGGTCAAGCCCAAGCGCATCTTGCCACGGGCACCTCCCTCGCGAACATTATCGATCCGTGGAAATGCCATGCGTTACTCGGAGGCTGGGCTCTGGCTACCTACGTGATCGCACGAGAAACGCACCGCAATGCAGGCGACGTTCATCTTGTACAAATTCGCTACATCCGTCTGCTATAGCCTAATAATGGTAGACCGACTGGATTCTTTTTATGCAAGAATTCCGTGTTTATGTGTGCCTAAACGTCAGTTTGCTCATTCGTTCATTCGTAAAACACTATCGACGATATATAGGCTATATATTTTTTTTTACTTTCTTTTTATATCTATAAAAAATATTTCTGTAGTAAGTATGGGACATTATAACGGTTATTTCATTTTACGTGGAAACATTAGCTACTGTAAGTCCTTTGTAACCTGTGGATATGCTTATATAGATCGCTAGAACGTCCAGGCTATCACGTAGACTACAACACACTGTTGAACGCATATCAATTTTTTTTTTGACTTGACACGTTCCCGAATGATCTTGGCTACATCGGTGACAATCTTTCCTCTTGACCCATGCATTTATAGCCCGCAATTTAACGGAAATCAGCCCTACTAATGTCAGTTACTGTACCTTGAGCATCCCCTCCGCTCGTCAGAACGCCGATGGCTTTCCCCGCGCCGCTCAGATTCTCAAATAATTTCTTAAGTTCAGGCATTTTTGCGATATATAATTTAAAATAAAATAAATAGATAAAATATTGAAATCTCTTAAATTAACCGTATAAACAATTACAGGAAAAAAGTGCCGCTGTCGGCAAGGGTGAACTTCAATAGCAGCTGCGACCGCCCCTTTTTAATTCTCCGCTTTCTGTTCTCCGCCTTGCACCGAGGCATAAAGCAGAAGTATTCGATAGGTACGGCCAGCTAAGCCCCGTAATAATATATTGACGGTTTCGTTGGCCAATAGCTTCTTGGATCACGTATGCTCGCCGCTACCTTGACCAATTAAAGTCAGCAAGGCGAGCGTATAGGAGGGGAAACCGGGAAGTGAAGCGCCATTCTTCATCGCTATGAATAATCAACTCAATGACGTAAAAATTCCGTGGCACAGTCGTGCTGTAAAAACGTCGAAGTCTTGAACCCCTAACACCCCTCGCCCGCAAAGAAAAACGTGCCTCAAGAACTATACAAGCACAAATACCCATTTTGTGATTCCAGTGAATTACAGGTTTCTTTTTTTTTTTTTTTTTTTAAATCAAAATCGAGATTATCTGTCTATCTCTCCTGAACGTGCAGGGTGGTTAAAATGTAGAAGTGGTTTTAGGATATGAATAGTTGCCTTCACGTGGGCTACGACGTGCTTATCTGTACGTGCAGTTGGCTTGGTATGGTTTGAGAGAGAGAGAGAGAGAGAGAGAGAGAGGGAGAGAGAATGAGACAGGAGAGAGAGAGGGCAAGAGAGACATTGATTTGTAGCTCATTTTCATAGGCATAGATTTTGGGGGGGGGACGCAGGGGATACGTCCCCCTCAATATTTAGAACATGTGCATTTGTCCACCCCCCACCCCCCCAAATTGGTGCATAGAAATTCACCAGAATGCAGGAAATGAAGTATCTGACGCTCAAAATTTCCTGGGGGAGGTGCCCCCCCCCCAATTTTCAAACAAAACCTGTGCCACTGCTCATTTTAGGTAGTCATATCCATATGTCTCTTTCTAAAATATTGTGTGGTTTTTTCAATATAGTTTACATTTTCAAATAAAATGATGTTGGAGGAAACTTTGGACTTTACTTTTTTTCCCCATTTATTATCTACATCATTGTGGCTTTGAGTTCCAGGGAAATCTGTGTAATTCTATCCGCCGGCCTGTTTGGAAGAAAGCCAGTGTTTGCACATCTGTGTTCGGACCTGTGAAGTCCTGCATTCCTGTGTGTAAAAATGTTCATGAAAGGAAAGTGAGTTTTCAGAGCATCAGTTATTGGCAGTGTGTGTGTGTTTATTTGTGTGTGTAGTTGTGTGTGTGCATGTGTATGTGTTTCTGAGTTTGTCTGTGTGCCACATGGATTCAGGTGTGTTTTGTTTTTGTGTGTACGTTTGTGTGTTCGTTATGAGATGTCTGTTACATTGAGCTGTCGTGTGGATCGATAGTTTATTCTGTGTTTTGTTTTGTTGTGTGTCGTTGGTGATCTGATGCTAAGTTGTATGTAAGTGATGACAGGATAATGCTGTGTATTGTGTGTTGTGTGTGGAGTCACGTTGTGTGTGTGTGTGTGGAGAAGTGTGTGTGTGGGGTTGTGTGTGTGTAGAGAGAGAGAGTGTGTGCGTGTGTGTGGATGTGGTGTGTGTGTGTGTGAGAGAGAGGTGCGTGCGTGATGTGTGTGGATGTGTGTGTGAGAGAGAGAGAGCGGAGGTGTGCGTGGTGTGTGTGTGTGTGTGTGTGAGAGAGAGAGAGTGTGTGCGTGTATGTGTGTGCGTATGTGTGTGTGTGTGTGTGTGTGTGAGAGAGAGAGTGCGTGCGTGTATGTGTGTGTGTGAGTGTGTGTGTGTGTGTGTGAGAGAGAGAGAGAGCGTGCGTGTGTGTGTGTGCGTATGTGTGTGTGTGTACAGCCTTTAATTCACATCACGGGACAGAGCTGGGGCTGGCATGGGCGAGGGTGACACGTACAGCACAGAAGAGCCTCCATTATCAGGCTGCCATAATCACTGCGTCGCTCTTACAGTTTAACCTCGTCTGGAAAAGCAGAACCACATCCCTGATCTCTGGACCACAGCCACGAAAAGGCCAGACACAGCAGATGGTGTGCGTGCAGCGAGTACACCTTGGACTTGCGCCTCACAGAACTACAAATCCCAGACATCCCAGGTCAGCTTCAATCAAATTAGCAACAGATTAAACTTAAAATGTATACCCCCCAACCACGATAGTGCGTTGGAGCATTAGAGACTGCTGCTGCTTATTTCAGTGATAAGGAGTATCTGCTCCTGTTGTTGTGATCCAGAGGTTTAAAGCTGAGGTATAAACTCCTCCTAAGTTGTTTGCAACTGACACCGGAATGTTCAGACCGCCTGGACCAACTGTCGCTACCCTCAAAAATGGACCAATCAGCTCTAACAAAGCACGCCTCATTCAACAGCTAGCTATCTTGTTGAGCTGCTAATTTGAAGAACCGGTTGTGCCAAATCAAGGTTGAAATGAAACCCTACAGGATAGAATATTACAGTAGATCGCCAGAAACAGGGTTGGTTACCACTGGCTTAGGGTGACATCTATTGTCAAATTAGCAGTACTGCCAACCCACAGACAAGGGCCACCCCAATTCATGAGAAGAGAACAGGATCTCACATGTGCACTGTGCACTGTAACCGACACAAAGAGTTAATGAGGGACACAAGCCAAGAGGACGGGCAGGACCAGAGTAAAATGGAGTTATTTATAAACCTGGCGTTAGTCCTGGCTGACGGTGCGGTAATCTCTTTGCCTGAGGCCGAGAGCGTCTTCTCCCTCGGCAGTATGAGATAACGAGGATGTTCTCACGTATAGGGCGACCATGTTTTGGGAGGGGGGTTGGGTTTGGGGGGCGGTGGGGGGCAGTGCGGGGGGGGGGGGTTTGTCGGAGAGAGAGGGGCCCAGATGGGACCCCTCAATGTTCAGGCTGGCCTGCATGGGTGTTCACCTCAGCTAAGCTGAAGTGATCGCATTTGGAATAAAGGTGCCGTATTACAGCAATTTAGTCCATGCTTGCGCAGATCTGCCCACATTTTACAGCTGAATGCTTATACATATAATGTGTGCATGTGCATTTGTGTGTGTGTGTGTCTGTGTTTTTGTGTGTGTGTGTGTCTGTGTTTGTGTGAATGTGTGTGTACATGGGTATGATGCAAGTGTGCGTGTGTACTTGTGCGTTTGTATGTGTGTGTACATGCATGTGATGCAGGTGTGTGTGTGCGTGTGTGTACATGTGTGTGATGCAGGTGTGCTTGCCTGTGTGTCTCTTTGCTTGTGTGTGTGTGCGTGGAGGGATGCAAGTGACAAATATGACGCATAACAGCAAGAACGGCCAATGTTTTCTGATTGCTGACAAAATATATAATAAATATTTGAACATAAATAACCAGCTTGTGGAGTTTCTGCTCAGGGATCACTAGAAAATGTTTGCAGACCAGATAAATGGCTCTCTCTTGTGGTTAACTGCTTGAATTGACCTGTAATAGATGTTTGACACAGCTGAATATTTTTGGCTGGACGGCAACCGCGGGCCAGCCTTACAAACGCGAATGTCTGTGACTGAGTGATGATGTTACACCATTGGTCAGCCGGTCCAGCCATATACTAGCTTTTGATCTGGTCTTGTTAGCTTTTGTGTTAGATTAGTTTCCAAACAGTAGATCTCTGATTGTTTCTAAAGCCTAAAAATGATGCTGAGTAAAAGAAAACCACAAAAACCTGCAGACACAGCACCCCCTCCAGGACTGGAGTTAAACCCTCAGACACTGCGGCCCTCCAGGACTGGAGTTAAAACTGCACACACAGCGCCCCCTCCAGGACTGGAGTTAAAACTGCACACACAGCACCCCCTCCAGGACTGGAGTTAAATCCTCAGACACTGTGGCCCTCCAGGACTGGAGTTTGAGTTCCCTTTCAAACAGGGCAGTGCTTTGTTTCCATTATTATATATTTGGTCGTTAGAGCCCTTAGCCCAAGTCATTTTTATGCTGTAGCAAATATAATTTTTTACTATTACTCTTGTCCTGAGGTGTTTTATTTTTCATTACAGTGTGTCTGTCTGTCCTCTCAGATCCATGCCCGTCTGTCTGTCTGTCTGTCTGTCTGTCTGCCCTCTCAGATCCATGCCTGTCTGTCTGTCTGTCTGTCTGTCTGTCTGCCCTCTCAGATCCATGCCTGTCTGTCTGTCTGTTTGCCCTCTCAGATCCATGCCTGTCTGTCTATCTGTCTGTCTGTCTGTCTCTCAGGTCCATGTCTGTCTGCCTGTCTGTCTATCTGTATGACTGTCTGCCCTCTCAGATCCATGTCTGTCTGTCTGTCTGCCCTCTCAAATCCATGCCTGTCTGTCTGTCTGTCTGTCCTCTCAGATCCATGCCTGTCTGTCTGTCTGTCTGTCCTCTCAGATCCATGCCTGTCTGTCTGCCTGTCTGTCTGTCTGTCTGTCTGTCTGCCTGTCCTCTCAGCTCCATGCCTGTCTGTCTGTCTCTCTGTCTGTCTGTCTGTCTATCTGTCTGTGCTCTCAGATCCATGCCTGTCTGTCTGTCTGTCTGCCCTCTCAGATCCACAGTGAGGTGTGGTCCTGTGGTTACTGATCCGCTCCTTCAGGACTCCTTCCCCTGCATTTGCATGTTCTCACCTTGTCCCGGAGACGATCACCTTGAAAAGCAATCTCGCACCGACAGACAGAGACAGAGGCGAGGGCGCGGGGGTGGGGTTGGGGGGGGGGGGGGGAGCTGGGCTAACGGTGTGATTAAAGGACCGGGTGCTGCCCGTCAGGGACACCCCCCACCCCCCCTGCCGTGTGACCTCACAGCAGCAGCTTCACCTCATCTGACCCCCCCCCCCCACCCTCCCCTCCCCTCCCCTGACACATCTGGGGAGACGCTTACCGTCTGTGTCTCTGAAAAGGAGCACAGCGTAATCGCCTCATCCACCGGGCGTGATTCATCCATTACTCTCTCTCTCTTTTTAGGTGTCCGCTGTTCGGTTCTGACCAGGAAACCGTTTGGCACTGAATGAGGAGACCGCCCATCACTCACAAACCATCAGGTGACCTGTGCGTCAGGTGACCTGTGCGTCAGGTGACCTGTGCGTCAGGTGATCTGTGCGTCAGGTGACCTGTGCGTCAGGTGACCTGTGCGTCAGGTGATCTGTGTGTCAGGTGATCTGTGCGTCAGGTGATCTGTGCATCAGGTGATCTGTGCATCAGGTGACCTGTGCATCAGGTGACCTGTGCATCAGGTGATCTGTGTGTCAGGTGATCTGTGCGTCAGGTGATCTGTGCATCAGGTGATCTGTGCATCAGGTGACCTGTGCATCAGGTGATCTGTGTGTCAGGTGACCTGTGCATCAGGTGATCTGTGTGTCAGGTGACCTGTGCGTCAGGTGATCTGTGTGTCAGGTGACCTGTGCGTCAGGTGATCTGTGCGTCAGGTGATCTGTGTGTCAGGTGATCTGTGCATCAGGTGACCTGTGCATCAGGTGATCTGTGCGTCAGGTGATCTGTGCATCAGGTGATCTGTGCATCAGGTGACCTGTGCGTCAGGTGATCTGTGCGTCAGGTGACCTGTGCGTCAGGTGATCTGTGTATCAGGTGACCTGTGCGTCAGGTGATCTGTGCATCAGGTGATCTGTGCGTCAGGTGATCTGTGCGTCAGATGACCAGCGAGTAATCTCAACAAAAAAGCAGTGATTTGTATTTCTGTTTGCACTGATAAAAACCTCTGCCAAGAAGTGCTCTATGTTGGAACTGTGTTTCATAGTAGCTTACATGCCTGTAAACAACCGGCTCATTTATGTGTGTGTGCGTGTGTATGCGTGTGCGTGTGTGTGTGCGTGCGTGTGTGTGTGCGTGTGTGTGCGTGCGTGCGTGCATGTGTGCGTGTGCGTGTGTGTGTGTGTGCACGTGCGTGAGTTCTGTTTTGTAAAATGGCAGTCAGTTTTTTTCTTTTGTTCATATGTGTTATTTTTGCCTTATGTCTTCGTGTGTTTGATGTGTTTACGCTGTTAAGCGGAGCAGGACGTGCTCGTGGGAGCTCAGGTGAGTCTGGTGCACCTGAGCCACACACAGCCCAGTTACTGTGGCGTCTGGGGGGGCCGAACGGGGGGGCAGAGGGAGGTCTGATGGGCCAGCGGTGCCCAAGTCAGGGCCTGGAGCTCGGGCCAGTGCCGCGCACCGCAAACGCGATTCATTCGGTGAATTCCGGTGCTGAGCCTCTTACTTCAGGGGTTCCCCAAACCCCCAATGGGGGTGGCGGCGTGGCATAGCGGTCGGGGGGACTGGGTTTGGAACTCCGCGCTCAGCCGTTTTTGGGTTCCCAGGTGGGGCGCTGCTGTCGTGCCCCCCGTGCAACGGTGAACGGCTCAACCTGAAGCGCTTCAGTGGGAGGTCCAGCTGGATTTTATGCGCAGGAATGCAAACTGTAAGTCACTCTGGATAAAAGCTTCATTACATTACATTACATTACATTACTGATGCTGCTATCGTATCTGAGTAGTTAAAGCAGTTAATTGCACAGTTAATTCACCTCACCAGGTTTCTTGGATCTGAATCGGCTTTCTGGATTTAATATGTGGAAAAGCACATGTGTTAAAGACTAATGATCCTTTACAATCCAGAGTTTACTGCTCCAGCTGGAGTGGGAGGGGCTCTGGCTCTCTGTCGCTTAGACTACAGGGTGAGGAAGAGGAGGAAGGGAGAGCCAAGCAGGCCGAGGCCACAGGAGTCCCATAATGATGACATCACAGACCAGATATGCAGTGAGCTGGCTGCAGAAGCAGTTGCAGTTACCACCATGCCCCACCAGAGGGCAGCATACTGCAGCACTGTCGGAGAATGGCCTGTTCGACTGCATTGGCAGGGGAGCACTGAGGTATTCTTCTAGCTCCAAACAGCTGATCCTGGACCAGTTTGCTGCTTCATGGAAGTCCTCCCCTGTTGTGTGCAGTAAGCATGTTTACTCAGGAATGTTCTAGTAATATTGGTGCTGAGACAACTTCTAAATTTCAGTTTTTCTTTTTTTAACATATATTTCAACTCACAGAATGAACACAATACTTTTTATGTAACACTTGTGTCTCCAGAGTAAATCCATTTCAAAGAAGTAAAACTAACAGAAAATAAATTTTAGTGAATAAAATAAACGTTTTTTTCACTTATTCTAGTGTCACAAGAAAAAACACTTTTGTTGAAAATGACTATTCATGCAAAGTTGTACTGACCCAAATGCAAACACTGGTGTCTGTCACAAATATACATGTTTAATGTGCGATTGACTTGTCAGTTAAGTTTTTCCTTCATACAGAGCCATTTCAAACGAGTCATGAATGAACAGACCTCATCTTCTCGAAGTTTTTGGTGACTAAGGCTGTGATATAGGTCTGCGAAACAATCTTGTTTGTGGTTTGGATTTCGTTTGAGTATTACTTTCATTGTTATCATTATTATAATTTCTCTCTCTCTCTCTCTCTCTCTCTCTCTCTCTGTCTCTCTTTCTCTCTCTCTCTCTGTCTCTCTAATGTAACACGAGTACGCGTGTGGAAATGTTGTCTTTCAGGAAACTCCACCCCCGCCCCCCCCCCCCCACACACAACAAAGATTTGCGTGCCAGTCTCACTTCCCCTCATTATTGTTGTAATATTGTGGGTTGTAACATATAGACCACATTTTCTGCCAATGAAGTGCTTGGATTGTTGAATTCATGTGTCCACCAACACCATTTAGGACCCATAATGCTTTTTTGCAACTGCATTTGCAGCGTAAGAAGGAGACACATGCAGCATCTAGGGCAGCTGCCGACCCAAGGACCCAGTATTCACGTTTATAGGCCTGGCCCCGCTGTTGCAGTCCAGCCAAAAAAGGCCTCCACCCCTCCCTCCCTCTCTCTCTCTCTCTCTCTCTCTCTCCCTCTCTCTCTCAGGCCTGCGGTGTCACATGTGTCTGTGATCTGGATGGGAGAGATAGCTTACCCTACTGGAATTTTCCACCTTAGCTACTGGTGTTAATTCAGTGGCAACGGAGTAACAATGGAATGAGAATTAGATGAAAAGAGACATGAGAGGAGGATAAAAACAGATGAGAGAGAGAGAGAGAGAGAGAATGAGTAATATTATTTGTTTTTGCTGTTCTCAATTCGAGCTTTCCAACTTTTTTCAAAAGTCAAAAGTTCATCATGATGACTTGGCATTCTAAAATAATGGCAATTTAGGTGTTATAGGTAAGATACAGCCTGTAATAGAGTGTGACAATGCAGTTTTGTGAGTATGGCGTGTGAGTCCCGGTGTGTGTGTGTGTGTGTGTGTGTGTGTGTGTGCAAAAAACTCATTCATGATTTGACTTAACCCCCTGCTGAGTGATGTCGCTTGATAAAGACAGTAAAGTTCAAATGCAGGCTAGAGAGAGAGAGAAGGAGAGAAAGCAAGGGAGAGCGATAGAGTGAGGTGGATAGAGAGAGGGAGAGGAGGAGGAGGAGAGAGAAAGGGATAGAGTGAGTGAGAGTGAGATGGAGAGAGAGGAGGAATAGAGGGAGAAAGAAGAAGAGAGAAGGAGATGAAGGTAGAGAGAAAGAGGGAAGGATAGAGAGAGAGGGAATTGCTCGTTGGGGAAGGATGGTGTTCCGTGGGTGGGGGTTCTGTGGGGGTTCTGTGGGCGTTCTGTGGGGGTTCTGTGGCCGTTCTGTGGGCTCTGGCTGGGCTATGTGAGGACGTGGTGTGGGCGTGGCATGGTGAGGGCGTGGTGTGGGCGTGGCGCGGGACGGTGGCATGGTGAGGGCGTGGCACCGTGCGCGTGGGAGTAACGGTACGTCTGTATGCTGCCCAACCCCCCCCCCACACACACTCATACACACACGGGGGTGTAGCACAAAATTCTGGGCCCTATACACGAGCAGTCTCTGTGGGCCCCCTTCCTCTCTTGATCCATGTCTCTCACGCATCATTCCAGGCTTTTCGAGGGCCCTCTCCCATTCGGGCCCTGGGTAGTCAGTCCCACTTTTCCCCCCCACTACGACGCCCCTGTACACACACACACACACACACACACACACTTTCAGACTTGCTACCTAGCATGCACACTGTGCAAACTTTAGCAGAAACATCCACGATCAGCCCGCTGTACTTTGAGCTCACTCCTGAGCCGCGCTGTCCTCTGTCTTATTGCGGTTCCTTCAGGTTTTGAGTTACACTGTAAGAGTGAAAACTCGCAGGAAGAGTGTCGCAGCCTCGGAGGTGAGGAGAGGAAGCAGTCCCCTCGTCGGGGGGGGGGGGGGGGGTAATTACAGGGCTCGCTCTGTTATTTTGGAAACTGGAGGAACATCATCATCATCATCAAACCCCTTATTCTCATAACGTCAGCGTGAAGAGAATCTCACGCGCTCTTAAAATAATAACGACACGATCCTCAAGGTGTCTCCATTCTCCATGCGCAACGGCATCAGAGTGAGAAGTTAGGGTTCACCCCCCCCCCTTTCTCTCCCTTCGTCTCGCTCTCTCTCTCACCCCCCCACCCCCCCACCCCCCTTGATTCTAAAGCTTATGTCACTGTTGTGTCATTCACAGGTACTAATTAAAAAGTTTAATGACAGCACAAGCCGCATAGCCACCGCCAGGCCAAATAACGAGCGTCACTGAAACGGACTGTTTGAGTCTGCATGCGCTGTGTAGACGACAGTTGTTTTGAACATACATGTTGTGTCTTACGTTTTTCCTACATTCCTGGACTAAGCGAAAGATTTTGTCCACGGTGGCAATACTCGATGTTGCGTGACTGTTGCATTGTTCAAACTGATATCTGTTGCGGTTTCTGATGTGATGTAGTGCTTGACTGCTGAGTTTGTGGAGTCATTGGTTGGAGGAAGGCTCTTGCAGTTGTGTTCTCCTGGGTCTGGTCCAGTTCACAGAGTTATTGGCTGGACGTTGGAGGAAGGCTCTTGTAGTTGCGTTCTCTCAGATGACCTCCTGTGCACTTGCACTCATAGTTCTCACAAATACAACCAAACCATTGATCGATAGTTGTCTATCCAACTATTCACTTTTTAATCAATTAGGCTATGGGGTCATTGGGCAAAGGAGGGTTATATCAATTTCTGCATTCACCATAACACCTCTTTTGTAGTGAATCAGTACTAACCCCTTTACGATAACACCTTCTCTTTTCTAATGAATCAGTACTAATCCCTTCACCATAACACCTTCTCTTTTCTAGTGAATCAGTACTAATCCCTTCACCATAACACCTTCTCTTTTCTAACGAGTCAGTACTAATCCCTTCACCATAACACCTTCTCTTTTCTAGTGAATCAGTACTAATCCCTTCACCATAACATCTTCTCTTTTCTAATGAATCAGTACTAATCCCTTCACCATAACACCTTCTCTTTTCTAATGAATCAGTACTAATCCCTTCACCATAACACCTTCTCTTTTCTAATGAATCAGTACTAATCCCTTCACTATAACACCTTCTCTTTTCTAATGAATCAGTACTAATCCCTTCACCATAACACCTTCTCTTTTCTAATGAATCAGTACTAATCCCTTCACCATAACACCTTCTCTTTTCTAATGAATCAGTACTAATCCCTTCACCATAACACCTTCTCTTTTCTAATGAATCAGTACTAATCCCTTCACCATAACACCTTCTCTTTTCTAATGAATCAGTACTAATCCCTTCACCATAACACCTTCTCTTTTCTAATGAATCAGTACTAATCCCTTCACTATAACACCTTCTCTTTTCTAATGAATCAGTACTAATCCCTTCACCATAACACCTTCTCTTTTCTAATGAATCAGTACTAATCCCTTCACCATAACACCTTCTCTTTTGTAATTAATCAGTACTAATCCCTTTACTATAACACCTTCTCTTTTCTAGTGAATCAGTACTGGCTCGACCACAGGGGGAATTTCACAATGTACCAGTTCATTAAAGCTTTTTTAAAAAGCCAGATTGAATTTATTTTAAATGTGATATCTTTACTTGTAGCACTCCTCTTTGCAGTGCGTTATGGGGAGAAAATGAACCTTTTGCAAGTTATACAGAAGTGCAAATTGCTGTTTATAGAGCATCAACCTGCACGTACGTGAACCGTTATTTTTGTAACGTTCATAATACGCTCCTTTGTGACGTAATTCAGTCAATCACAGTGGCATTACCCACAATCCATCTCTTCCGCTTCAGCCTGCCAAACAGGGAGACGGCGGCGGCCATGTTTTTAGCCGTTGGTATGACTCAGCTGGAATTCTACAGGAAGTTGTCAGGGTCAGGGTGGACATACTGCATCCTGTGAGAAACAAGCTTCCTGTTTCTTTTTTTTTTTAGGGTGGGGTGGGGAGGGGGGGCATGGCAGGTATTGGAATGGGCTCTTTCCTCAAAGAGGAAATTATGTCATGTCAACAATAAGCCACAACATACCCTTTATCTGCCCCTGTCTGTTTTCTCTCAGAAGAAGTTCAGCAGGCCAGTGCATGCTGGGATAGCCTCCTGTAGGCAGCCATAGGCAGGTTAGATAATGGATGTATGGATGGCAGGTCAGCAGGCAGACTGTTGGAGATTAGACTTTACATGGTCCTAGGAATTAAAATTGTCAACATAAGAATGGTACTCCAATCAAAGGCATAACCCTTATGAAAGATCTATCTGAACATTGGTGAAAATATAGAGGCTTTATTTTCAAAATTGTTAGTAATCTGAAGGCCTATCCACAGTCTCTGAAGAGCCATATATTTTAAACAGACTGGTTGAACCTGACATGCATTCTAAGTGATTTAGTCTGAGCCCAGGAAGGCTGCAGTGGTGTGGTTTACCTCGACGTCTGGGCCCCTCCCAGCCGTCAGGCCAATCAAACATGGTTATATTGTGTTGTGCAGTGAGTAGCACTGTCGCCTCACAGCAAGATGGTCCTGGGTTCGAATACGGCCTGGGCCTTTCTGTGTGGAGTTTGCATGTTCTCCCCGTGTCTGCATTTCTTCCGGGTATTCTGGTTTTCTCCCACAGTCCAAAGACATGCAGGTTAGGCTAATTGAAGAGTATAAATTGCCCGTAGCTTTTAGTATGTTTACACAAAGCACTTTACACAAACATAGAATAGAAAAAAAAATAGTACTAATTATCGCAAATGGAATAAGTCAACCAAGAGTTAATGTTAAGGTGGAATGGTTACCATTGCAAAAAAAAAAAAAAAGTACAACAATAAAATAAGGGCTTTTTGGGTTTATCATTTAATTGATGCTGATAAAATACTGAATTGACATTGACATTGATATGTAGAATTTTCCAGTAATATAAATACATGAATGTAAATTTATTTGCTGTGTGTTTGTACGCTTATGTGTGCATATGTGTGTAAGACTTTGAATGTGTGAGACTGTTTTTGTGAATGTGTGTTTGTGTGTGTGTGTATGTGTGTGTGTGTGCATGTGTGTGTGTTTGTGGGTGTGTGTGTATGTGTGTGTGTGTGTGTTTGTATGTGTGCATGTGTGTATGTGTTTGTGGGTGTGTGTGTATGTGTGTGTGTGTGTGTGTGTGTTTGTATGTGTGCATGTGTGTATGTGTTTGTGGGTGTGTGTGTATGTGTGTTTGTGTGTGTGTGTGTTTGTATGTGTGCATGTGTGTATGTGTTTGTGGGTGTGTGTGTATGTGTGCGTGTGTATGTGTGTGCTTGTATGTGTGCATGTGTATGTATGTATGTGTATGAATAGCATCACTGAGCTGCTCTGTCTACCAACGCTGACCCCCACCCCCCCACCCCCCCACCCCCCCGGCTCAGTGCAGAGCTCAACCCGGGGGCCGGGAAGGGGGGGGGGGGGGGGTTGTCACTCAGCGTCCTGTCGCATTGTGTGACTGTACAGACAGCGGGGTGGGGGTGGGGGGGGGGGGGCATGTGCTGCACAGGGAGGGGGCCACGTGGTGCTCACTGCTCACGCTCAGGACCGGGAGCACCCGTAATCTGATTGGACGATGAAGGAGGGGATGGGACTGGTGAATTCCAAGGGCAGGGATGTTGTGCTTCTGACTTAAAGGGAGAGGCTCGGATAGCAGCTTCAGCTGAGCGGGGGATCACACCGCTGTCTCCCCCCGGCTCGGAGGAGCAAGGAAGCAACATTCGGGCAAAATAAAAATAAAATAAAAATACATAAATAAAAATACAATTATTATTATTATTATTATTATTATTATTATTAACAATAATAATAATAAATAAACAAACACTTCCTGTTCTCCCTCCCCTAGATGACCTCACAAGCTCAGTTTCTCTATTTGCCGAATGATCTCTCGTTGGTGTGTAAGGACCCTCTGATTATGAAAATCTTCCTGGGGATCTATATCCTCAGTCCTGGACACCGGCAACAAGGTCTGCTGGTTTTTGTGGTCTCCCAGCAATTAATTGCACAATCAATGCAGTCGGTTACACAGTCAACTTGCCTTGCCCGGTCAGAATTGGTTGCTGATTTTCGGGTGAAAACATTTTTTTTTTAAAACCAACAGACCCTGTGGCTCTCCAGGACCTGGGATACAGACCACTGTTTTAGAACCTCCCATCAGGTGTGTGTGTGTGTGTGTGTGTGTGTGTGTGTGTGTGTGTGTGTGTGTGTGTGTGTGTGTGTGTGTGTGTGTGTGTGTGTGTTGTGTGTGTGTGTGTGTGGGGTGGGGGTGGGGGCTGGTCGTTTGAGGATTCCGTTTGAACCCCCAAAATTTAAGCACCTGTTGGGCTCCCCTGAGCGTGGCACTAATCCCGATGCTGCTTCCAGTAAAATATCCGGCTGCATAAATGGATTATGGGTTATAACATAAGCTCATATTAGTCCCTTCCAAGATAAGGCTCTTTGCTGAGGAAGTAAGGGAGTAACGTGGGTTTTTTTTTTTAAGCGATCGTCGCACTCACACTAACGGGCTGTGGGTTCAGCGGTTTTTTCGACAACGTGAAGGGTCAGCTTGGGACAGGGGGGACAGAGATCACGACAGGAGAGGAGGAACTCGGCAGAAAAGTAATTATTTAGATCTCAAGGTCGCTTTTTTGTCTCTCCGTCAGGTAACGGGATTCCAGCGCTCGCGCGGCACGCTCTCGGACGGCGGCGGCGGTTGGTGACGGTGGCGGGAAAAAAAGAAAAAAAAAAAAGGGGGAAAAAAAACCAGGCTCTTCGGCGTCTCAGGCCCCGCCCATCAGATAAGAGTGGCGTGCGGTGATGTCGATAATCGGATGTCATCACGCGCTCACGCGGGCTTCCGACTGCGGTGGCGTCTCACGGGGACGGACGGGAAGTTTGGGCAAGTGACACTGGCCTCCATTTTGGCTAAATCTGCACCTAACATTTATGTTCCTTCTTATATGTTCTCCGATATATTTTCACCTAATATATCCCACTATAGTGGCCTGTTAATCACACCGGATCACAAGGGAAAGTCAAATAAATATGAAATCTCTTAAAAGGAAATGTCCAATTAAAAAACAGAACTTTAACACTACACACCTGGACAGCAAGAACAGTTGACTCCCATTCAAAAAGAGACACTCTGGAGCCAGTGAGTAAGCAGTCCCATGATGCTTTGCTCCAAGTTGGAACCAAATGATACTCCTAGTTTACTAGTAGAGGATTAAATGTTATGTTTTAGGTTTATCTATGGACTCTTATGATCAGATAAGACACTGACGGCTTGGCTGACTAACCCCATCTGAATTAATCGCATCTTTTTTCACTGTCTGATGGGAAATAGCTTGTACTGTACGTATTTTATTTAGGAGAAGTTGTGGTACACTGTGAAAGGTTTTTGTATATTAACCCCACAGGATTGTCTTAAACCCCAAACAGTCATAGACAACAGGCCAATTACAGACTGATTTCAAATAACTGGGTACAGAGGATAAAGGAAGAAGAGTCTTGGTTTGTTATTTTAGTAATAGCAAATTTAATATGCAGTAATTCCATCATTTGTAATTCTGTGTTAGTTACTTTGTTTGCTAAATATAATTGTAACTACTACCTTGTGTCATATAAACAATGACACACACACAAACACACACATGCACACACACACATACACACTGTTGCAAACTTCTCAAAGTTTCACAAACACATGCACAGAAAAATACTTTTGAACCTACACACAAAAGCATACTTTCACACACACACACACGCACTCTGTGAGAGAGAGAGAGAGAGAGAGAGAGAACAAACTGTAACATACACAGACACATATCCCCTGAATTTCCTCTTTACCACTTATCCAAAGTAGATACCAAAGTATCTTCATTTTAATAGTCCCAGGAGATACTTTCTGTCTTTTTAAATGCACCACACGCAAACCATCAGTACAGTTGATTAACTTCCCGACAATCGATAAACATCAAGTAGTTCACCATAAATAAATAGCATGACTGTATGAATAACTACACTGCTAAAACAAGCGTGTTAGTCTGTCAATGAGATACTGTCAAAATGATGATGGCTTCATAAGGTTTAAACAAACATTGAAGTTTGAAACACCTAGGTTAAATCACAGGCTTGAATTAACCCTGAACCAATTTCCACTCAGTGAAGACCCAAGATACAAAAAAGTTTATTTATTTATTTTTATTTGGTTATATGTGACATCAGTGTGAACATTACTAAAGTCCTAGTTCCCTGTGTTAATTTTGCACATAGAAAAAGAGAGAAACCTCTCCATCCATTGAACAGTAAAACCATTCAGGTGCTCTGGAAGAAAGTTTATTATCTTACTATGTAAAGCTTTTAAACTTCTGTTATATGTTTATGTAAAGGGCATTAGCTATATAACAGATTTCATCACAGAACCCGAGGTATTGCAGAATTGGAAATAATGATGATTGCAAACATGCATCTCACGATATGAAAGTGAGTTTCTTTATTTGCAATTACCACATGTAGTTTTACAATCAAGCATTTCAAAAGTACAAGCTATGTATATGAGCCCAAACCGCAAGATACGTGCACAAGGCAAAAAATATGTTTCACGGGTCATAAAACAAGTGCTGTTTCATAATGATAATTTTCACGATCTCGACGCGCTGCCCGTGATTTTTAGTAGGCTACAGACGCATGTGAAAAATAAAAAACGTCTCGCGCGGTTACGGAAACTTCTCCCACACTTCGGAAGAAACCATTCTAGAATCTTTTACACATGTGAGGAGGGCTCGGCGTAGGGAGGAAAGCCCATTCCTGCCGAGTTCCTCTCTCTCTCCCTCTCTCCCTCTCTCTCTCTCTCTCTGGCTCCTGTACGAGGCGAGCTGAACAGCAGCCCTCCACACTGCTCCTCAGCCTCTGTCGCTGAGCGCAGGCGAACTGCCGAGGCAGCGTTATAGCATCTTCTAGGTACGTGAGTCTTATTTTTTAACCTGTTTACAATTATTTTTTTGAAACGAGATTTTGCTCCATTTTTTTTACTCCCCGTAAACCCCGAGGTCGCCGCTGGCTTCTGTGGTTCGGCTACTGTAGGGGAGTCTTATGTATTTTTTTTTTTTTTTTTTGCTCGACGTAGGCTATTCGGCAACGCAGGACAGGGAAGCCGGGGGTAAACACACGGGCAAACGCATCTGCAAATGCTTATCATTAACGGCGCTTAAACTTGCAGCCCTGCGGAAAACGGGGGAAGAAAATAAGGGCAGTCGTCTTGTATTTAACGGGACTTTGCGTGCAAGACTCAGCAATATTTTCTGACTGCCGCCGGTGTCAAGAAAATATGTAAATTGAGATCAGGGAAATGACTGGACAGCGTCTGTTTATGTTCGTCAAAGAATGACCGTTCACTAATTTATTTTCAAGTTCATCGTCGTGGAAGCATATAGATTTACTGATTGGTGCTATACCTGCAGCACTGCGTAGAACATGCTGTTTTTTTTTTTTTTTTTTTGTTAAACGGATTGATGTCTTTAAACAGAATCTTAAGGTCCGTTTTTTTATAGCCTAGATGAAGTTCATAACCTTATCTGCAGTACATGGCGACGGGCCGTCTATCTACATGTTTCTTTTACAGTGCGTTTATATCACGTAGCCTACATTTGGTGAATGAGCTACCTTGCCTAGCCTACATGTGTGCAGCTGAGTATGTATTGATGTTATAGCTGTTTATACTGCAGTATTTTGCATAAACCAACTGGTAATTTATAATGCGAATACCAACAGTTAGGATAAATGCTGAGGTTTTATGGAAGTTTCGTGGAGGAACACGGATAAGGGAGAGCGTTTTCTGCACGAGGACGGTTAATGCGAAGAATCTACTGTGAACGTTTTCGCCTAAAACTTGAAACAAAGTTCATCTGAAAGAGTCCAGGACTGTTTAGGCCGCAAATAATTTTTTGGCGTCAAACTGGGTTTTAGTTTTGTACACGGAAGTATATTGTCCAGAATTGTTTTGGTTGTAGTGATTAGGGCGTTACTCAGATACACGGAGGTGATGACCGTTAAGGAAGGTAGCCCGCCCTTCCGTCAAACAGCGGGGGGCATCTCATTCAAGACCGTCACCCCTGAACCAAACGGAGAGGTGGGGAGGTCAACCTCGGAGAGCTGGATAGTTTCATCAACTTCACCATCGCCAATTACTCTGCAGTAAATCAATACTGTGTGTGTGTGTGTGTGTTGGTGCATGTGTGTGTGTGCGCGCATATTGTGTGCTGGCGTGTGTGCAAGTGCACGTGTGTGCCTGAGACTGCAGCATCTAGGAAGACTGTACCTAAATTCCCATTAGCCTCCCCCAGCAGTGACCTTGCTGGGGGAGGGAACACTTGAGTTCAGCGAGCCTGGCCTTGCCATCCCTCCTCGGACTGCGATCGCCCCTCTGTTCCCCCTGCTCGGTTACCTTGCCTGACCGAAGCACCCCCTTTTCCACGCACGTCTGCTTCCGCCGGCTACGACCAGTCTGTTCGTTGGCTTTGGCCTTCTTTCTCGTTTCCGACTGAAAACGCTGGACTGAGGGGTTTTTGCGTGGTCTCTGTGGGCGACTCACGGTTGCACGAGAGAGAGAGAGAGCGCCGTTTCTCGGGCCGGGAGCGTCCTGCTTCAGTGGCAGTGGGGCGTGTACTTCGTACGCCTCGCGGTAAAATATTATTTTTGAATTTGTGTCGGTTTTCTTTTCACGCGGGCCAGAACTTGTGACGGTGGGCCACGCTTGCGAGTGAGCTTCTCTTCGGTTTTTTTTGGCAGAAACTCAACTTTTCAGAGCTAAGACTAAAACTTTGTCATCAGTTTCCTGGTTGCAAGGTGATGACATCATTCCTTTTTTCTGTGGTTGTAATATTGAGAGGTGCTATTGGTTGGTGGCATGCCAGGCAGCTGTGTATCCAGTATGAGATGTGTAGGTTCTTTAGAGGTCAAAGGTCTCACAAGATGGAGAGGTGATCAGTTCAGTCAAGTTACCTGGATTGCAGGGAAGTTTTATTCTGCATGAAAGATTTGAATTGCAGTTGCAATGCCTGACAGACCTGCCCCCACCCCACCCCCAGCACTTACAGAAGTTAAATCTTCTTTGATCATTTCCAATTTTTAGGCCTAATAATTGTAAGATTTCGATAATAAGAGGCCAGAAGTGTCAACAAATTTCTATTTTTACAGTGACAGAAGGACCTGGAACATCCACCCATCCATTATCTAGACCCGCTTATCCTGGGGAGGGTGGCGAGGGGTGCTGGAGCCTATCCCAGCATGCATTGGGCGAGAGGCAGGATTACACTAATCAATCACAGGGCACACACACCATTCAGTCACACACTCATACTGATGGGCAACTTAGAGTCTCCAATTAGCCGTACGTGCATGTCTTTGGCCAGTGGGAGGAAACCGGAGTACCCGGAGGAAACCCACGCAGACACGAGGAGAACATGAAAACTCCACACAGACAGGCCCAAGCCGAGATTCGAACCCATGACCTTCTGCTACCCACTGCACCGCCATGCCGCCCTGGACCTTTCTGAATTTTACCCGTAGCCCGTGCGGCTTTTTGCAGCGATGTACCGTATGTTCGGCTAAACTCTGGCCCGGGGAACCGTCCGTGTCATAAGGAATCGATATGGAAAGAAAATTCTATCAACGATATTTGATGTATCAACAACTTCTCGAATCAATTTTGCACCTTGCGTGCAAAAATGTGCGTGGCTAAGCTGCTGTAAGCTGCTCGACTCCAAACTTGACTCTGAACCTGGCAGCGTACTGTTGAGGATGGAAAATCAGACATGAGCGTAATGTGGACGCAGATGTTACAGACTTACAATAGACAAGCGGTTTAATGTTGTGAAAGGTGTTCTGTTTTGGTAAACCTGTGATTGGTGGGATTTGTCAGGTGACTCGGACATTCCTTCCTGTTTGTGTTAACACATCCGTGGGGTTTCTCTGTGACAGTACTGAAGTACTGAAGGGCGCCAGTCGAGCAGGCTGAAGTGGACTTGCTTGCAATCAGGGTTTCATTAGCTAGCGCAGGTGTAGAAAGCTATTCCTGGAGGGCCACAGTGTCTGCAGGTTTAACTCCAGTCCTGGAGGGCCGTAGTGTCTGCAGATTTAATTCCTGTCCTGGGGGGGGCCACAGTGTGTGCAGGTTTTACTCCAGTCCTGGAGGGCCGCAGTGTCTGCAGGTTTTACTCCAGTCCTGGAGGGCCACAGTGTCTGCAGGTTTAACTCCAGTCCTGGGGGGGGCCACAGTGTGTGCAGGTTTTACTCCAGTCCTGGAGGGCCGCAGTATCTGCAGGTTTTACTCCAGTCCTGGAGGGCCACAGTGTCTGCAGGTTTAACTCCAGTACTGGAGGGCCACAGTGTGTGCAGGTTTAACTCCAGTTCTGGAGGGCCACAGCATCTGCAGGTTTAACTCCAGTCCTGGAGGGCCACAGTGTGTGCAGGTTTAACTCCAGTTCTGGAGGGCCACAGCATCTGCAGGTTTAACTCCAGTCCTGGAGGGCCACAGTGTGTGCAGGTTTAACTCCAGTTCTGGAGGGCCACAGTGTGTGCAGGTTTAACTCCAGTCCTGGAGGGCCACAGTGTGTGCAGGTTTAACTCCAGTCCTGGAGAGCCACAGTGTCTGCGGGTTTAACTCCAGTCTTGGGTGGCCACAGTGTGTGCAGGTTTAACTCCAGTCCTGGAAGGCCGCAGTATCTGCAGGTTTTACTCCAGTCCTGGAGGGCCGCAGTATATGCAGGTTTTACTCCAGTCCTGGAGGGCCACAGTGTCTGCAGGTTTAACTCCAGTCCTGGAGAGCCGCAGTGTCTGCAGGTTTAACTCCAGTCCTGGAGGGCCGCAGTGTCTGCAGGTTTAACTCCAGTTCTGGCGGGCCACAGCGTCTGCAGGTTTAACTCCAGTCCTGGAGGGCCCCAGTGTGTGCAGGTTTAACTCCAGTTCTGGAGGGCCACAGTGTGTGCAGGTTTAACTCCAGTCATGGAGGGCCACAGTGTGTGCAGGTTTAACTCCAGTTCTGGAGGGCCACAGCATCTGCAGGTTTAACTCCAGTCCTAGAGGGCCACAGTGTGTGCAGGTTTAACTCCAGTTCTGGCGGGCCACAGCGTCTGCAGGTTTAACTCCAGTCCTGGAGGGCCCCAGTGTGTGCAGGTTTAACTCCAGTTCTGGAGGGCCACAGTGTGTGCAGGTTTAACTCCAGTCATGGAGGGCCACAGTGTGTGCAGGTTTAACTTCAGTCCTGGAGGGCCACAGTGTCTGCAGGTTTAACTCCAGTCATGGGTGGCCACAGTGTATGCAGGTTTAACTCCACTCCTGGAGGGCCGCAGTATCTGCAGGTTTTACTCCAGTCCTGGAGGGCCGCAGTATCTGCAGGTTTTACTCCAGTCCTGGAGGGCCACAGTGTGTGCAGGTTTAACTCCAGTTCTGGAGGGCCACAGTGTGTGCAGGTTTAACTCCAGTTCTGGAGGGCCACAGCATCTGCAGGTTTAACTCCAGTCCTGGAGAGTGGCAATGACTGCGGGTTTAGCTCCAGTCCTGCAGGGGGCGCTGTGTCTGCAGGTTTTACTCCAGTCCTGGAGGGCCACAGTGTCTGCAGGTTTAACTGCAGTCCTGGAGAGTGGCAGTGTCTGCAGGTTTAACTGCAGTCCTGGAGAGTGGCAATGTCTGCAGGTTTAACTCCAGGCCTGGAGGGGGCACCGCAGGTTTAATTCCAGTCTTGGAAATCTGGTGTGGATTTAAGTTTTTTTTTTGCTTTCACCAGTTACCCTGACACAACTAGCTAGTTAGCTCTGTACACCAGCGCTGGTTCACTCATAATATTACACCACAGTATAATCTATTGTAGATTTGTAATAGGACACAGGGACATTTCTGAATGGTCATTCCTCACCTTAACAATAAATGTTATTAAAAATGACAGGTCACATAAATTTCCTGTGGTAATTAAATAATTAAGAGCAGAAGTTGTGAGGAATTCTGTAAATGGATATAGCCCCTTTTACCCACTTTTGAACTACAGGATCCAGAATCCCCTGCACAGCGCATAAATAAGTGCATCTGCTCCTTACCCTCAGTAATTTGTGGAGAAGTTTTCTCTACAAATATAAAAATTATGGTTCCTGGCAATGTAGTGATGACCTCATTTATTATTCTAATTGATTTGCTTGATAGCCCTCACCTGTAGGAATAGCTTTGTATTGATTTTCAAAGACCTTGACATCTACATTAATTTGTTTTGTTTTTTTAAATGTAGCTATATGCATCTTTGCATCTTAGGCTGTTTTTAAAGGCACAGAAAAAAAAATGTATTTACTTTTTTAAAATTAAAATATTTTTGTTTCCATAACTC
The DNA here is from genome assembly GCF_018555375.3 of Anguilla rostrata. NCBI lineage: Eukaryota > Metazoa > Chordata > Actinopteri > Anguilliformes > Anguillidae > Anguilla > Anguilla rostrata. Next base: position 2,981,895 of record NC_057940.1, on the reverse strand, counting down.
CAAAGTTAGAAACAAAACTAGAAGTAAAACTTTAAATATATCATGTTACATATTTTTATATCACCTCCAGTAATAATGATTCGGGTGGGGAAAAAAAAATCAGGATCAGTGCTTTCACACTTTCCAGAGTTCACAGTTCACAGCCACGTGCGTTGTTGAGTACATTAACTGTTGAGTCATGACGTATCACAGGCTATTTATAGCACAGAAACCTGGATGAGAACCTTCGATGTGTGTGTAAAAACGAAAAAAGCAAAAAAACACCAAAAATGTAGCCTAGATACAGGATTTTTTACATGGTGTAAGTGACATACTGTGGGTCGCTCCATAGTTTGCTGAGGGGGTGGGGACTCTTGTGGTGTTGCCTCGGCTTTAAGAGGTCAGTGAATGACCTATGACCTTATGACGGGGGTACCCCAACACGCAAGGACCCCCTTAGAGAACGCGAGGTGACTTGTAGAACTGCACGCAGACAGGAAATGTTTCGATCTGCTGTTACGCCCTTCGGGCTGGAGGTATAACGCGGTAGGAGAACGGGACGGGGTGACAATGACATTCCTTAGTGTAAAATCAGAAAACCTGTCTGTAGTTGATATACTTTATTTTCCGAAATGTGCAGATTCGTTTGTCCTCTTCTGCAAAAAAAATGTTTTAAATGCGACATACAGTGTTCGTACACCAGCCTAGCTGAATGATGACAGACACCTATATCTCTTTAAAAAAACTTATAATTTAATTTTGGTTTAAAAAGCTATGGTCATGGAAATAGCGAGTAGCAAAATAAACCCGCTTTGTAAGTCAGGCTGTTTGTAATATCCATAGGATACCTGTTAGAAAATCGCATCCGTTATACAGTCCAATTGCATTGGTGACATGTCGCACAAAATAATTTATTCATGAGTTAAATATTAAGCGTCTGATCTGTAAATTCTCTGTTAAATGTTTACCCTCGCCTGTTTTAATTCTGTGTGTGAGGCAGTATAGAGCACACAGAGTAATTGATGGTCTTTTATTTTCTTATTTACCTGGTGAATGCGACTTGTGGGAGCAATGAGAGTGGCTGATTAATTCTTGGGGGTGGGGGGGGGGGGGTGAATAAAAAAAAACCTTTCATTTGAATCATTCAAAAAGTAGCAGAGCTGCTATTTTGGAGTATTTATGTCAGCACATTCCCAGTCACAAAAAGTTGTAATTGGAAATGAGGGCCGACGGAACTAAAATAATCTCCTGTTTTGTGATGAGGTGCGAAATCAAAGTCTAGCATTGGTGTGTGCCTTTTGCTGGGAGTGGGGCTGGTTTACCGTTGCGCAGAGGAGTTATGGGTATTTAGGGGGGGAGGGGCTTGTAGGATATAGGACTCTTAGCTAGGGTGATTTGGGCACTGTAGACTCTGAGGCCGTATTTCTAATTGTGAAATTCAGCTGTGTGCAGCATTGATGGTCAGAAAATCATATAAAAAAACAAGGCCGAACTCTTGTAACCTAAAGGTCACAGGTTCGATTCCCAGGTAGGACACTGCAGTTGTACCGTTGAGCAAGGCACTTAACCTGCATTGCTTCAGTATATATCCAGCTGTGTCAATGGATGCAATGTGAAGGAAAATAGTGGTGAGTCTCTCTGGGTAAGAGCGCCTGCTAAATGCCTGTAATGTGACCTAATGTAGAAGTTTGTTGAGAAGAGCCGGGAGCGGCAGTATGTGAACATGCTTACGGTTCTCTTATCCCACATCAGGAAGGACATGTTTACTGCTTTTAAAAAAAAAAAAAAAGAATGGTTTGATTCTTTCCATTTCTCTTCTTTGAACTCACAAGGGGGAAAGTACAGAAGAAGTGGATTGTACTTTTGAGTCAAAGGCTGTGATTTAATATATTTATACATATATTTACATACATATATATATATAGGCGTATTTGTGTTTCTGAAGTTTTTTTTTTAGGTGACCCATGGCCAGGTCTACAACCCAGTCCTGTTACCATATGGTCTCACCATGGCAACACGCTTCGCTTTCTTTTCCCAAAAAAACAAAAACAAAAAAAAAAAAAACTTCAAAACCAAGAGAGAGATCAAAACATGAATCTGTACCAGACAGGAAGGAAGGAAGGAAGGAAGGAAGGTCCAAATTTAGGCGGCTCCCTGGCAACGTCTTGGAGTATTCTTAGATGCTGTAGAGGAAAAAACACTCTAGAATGTTCTGTGGAGTGGGGAAGCTGCCTGAAGGCTTTGTACCTCTCCCTTGCTCTTTGGCCCTGCTTGTGTAGGCCACGTGCTTGATTTTGGTTTTGCTCATCGCATCCTTTAGCCTCTTGCCCAATGCATGCTGGGATAGGCTCCAGCACCCCCCCGTGACCCTGACCAGGAATAAGCGGGTGTAGATAATGGATGCAGTGGATGAACGTACGGAAATCAATCAGCCAAAAGCTACACAATATACAATAAGCAAGAAATACTTGAAGTAATTAAATAAATGAATAGTAATATAGAATTAGTCCTCATCTGTTCAGGTTCAGAAAACTATGTCACATTGTTTATTTCTTTTTTCTCTTGGCTCATGGTAGTCTTTCACATACAGTATTGTGCAGATGACTCTCTGAGTTCTGCTTCTTCTCCCTTACATATGTGTAATTTTTCATCGTGTGTTTTGCTGTCATATGATTTGACGTTGGTTTTCTTTCTCTCCATCTTTCTCTCTGCCCCCTCTCTCTTTCTCTCTCTGTTCCCACATCTCTCTCTGTCTCTCTCTCTCTGCCCCCCTCCCTCTCCCTCCCCCTCTCTCTTTCTCCCTTCTCTCTCCCTCCCTCTCTTTCTTCCCCCACCCTCTCTCTCTACCCTCCCTTTCTCCCCCACTCCCCCCTCTTTCTCTCTCTCTCTCTCTCTCTGCCCCCCTCCCTCTCTTCTCTGTTCTCTCTCCCCCCCCCTCTCTCTCTCCCCCCCCTCTCTCTCCCAGTGATGACCAGTGCAGAGGGGGCCTCCTGCTGCTCTGAGCTCTGTGCATAGTGGGGAGGGGGGGGGGGGAACAGCCAGCTCCTCCTCGGCCCAGGACCGGTCCACCAGCATAATGTACAGCGTGGAGGACCTGCTCATCTCTCATGGATACAAGCTTCCCAGGAATGCCCCTCCTTCCTCCTCGTCTTCCTCATCCTGCGAGGCCGCGCAGGCCAACGGGCGGGAGGCCTACGTGGCCCGCGGAGGGGGGGGGCGGCCCCCCCCGGCCAAGAGCTGCCCCGGCCCGGCGGGGAGAGCCGCGGGGGCCGGCGTCTGCGGCGACGGTAACCAAGGCGACACGCGGCAACAGCGTCCAGGCACCCTCCACAGCAGCTCGGACAGTGGGTGAGTTCCCCCAGACTCCTCTCTCACCTTCCGGGCTCGATTCCCCCCCCGTCCCCCCCCCCCCACACATACACAAATAAAACAAACCTGTCTGCTGCTTGAAACCTAGCGGGCCTTCCAGGTCTGCAGTGAGCATGTGTGTTTCTGTGTGTGTGCGTATGTGTGTGTGTGTTACTGTGTGCGTGTATGTGTGTGTGTTTCCCTGGGACTACTGCATCAATGCCAGCCTGCTGGGTCTGCAGTGGGCACGTGTGTACTGTGTGTGTTTGTGCAGTGTGTGTGTGTTACTGTGTGCGTGTATGTACAGTGTGTGTGTGCGTGTGTGTGTTTCCCTGGGACTACTGCATCAATGCCAGCCTGCTGGGTCTGCAGTGGGCATGTGTGTGTGTGTGTGTGTGTGTGTGTACACTGTGTGAGTGTGTGTGTGTGTGTGTGTGTGTGTGTGTGTGTGTGTGTTTCCCTGGGACTACTGCATCAATGCCAGCCTGCTGGGTCTGCAGTGGGCACGTGTGTACTGTGTGTGTGTTACTGTGTGTGTGTATGTACAGTGTGTGTGTGTGTGTGTAGTGTATGCACAGTGTGTGTGTGTGTTAGTTACTGTGTGTGTGTGTGTGTGTGTGTGTGTGTGTTTTCCCAGGACTACTGCATCAATGCCTGTTTGCCATACAGGCAGCTGCAGGAAGGCGTGATTCTGCACTGTGGAGTCAGTTTCCATAACAGTGTGAATTGATATTTTATTTAAATAGTCTATTGCCTTCCCTTTCTCTCATGCCCCGCCCCCCCCCCCCCCTCCCAAATCAGCCCCCCCTCACCCCCCCAGTACAGCAGAGGGATGTGGAATTTAGTTAATGCACGCGCCCGATCCTGTGGTAAACACTGGGTCTTCATAGCAGACTGGCGTGTGTGTGCACTCATGATCCAATCAAATAATGCCTCTCCATCTAGGCTGATTACTTTATTACACACACATAAATCAACAAACTAATAAATTAATATAGATACAGACATACGCACACGTGTACACACACACACACACACACGCACACGCTCGCGAACAGCAGTGTGTACGTGTAATTTAAATGAATAGAATGGGTTCTCATCCATGGGCTCCAGTATATAGCAGGGCGGCTATATATAGCGGGAGTTATGTAACTGAACCGGGATCCTGAAGGCCTCAGTATTAATGTATGGGCTGGTGGAAGGTCCCCTGTACTCCTCTGTGTTAAGGAAGTTGGGGAGGCGGGGTCTGTGAAACTGGCCAATCGTCCTCCATGCAGGGGTGTGGAAGTAGCCAATCGAAGCCTTTCTCTAGTGAAGGGAGCTGATGTCATCCTTGGGTGTTTAGAGTATTTTCGGAGGTGTTTGCGGCTGCAGTGACTGCTGTTCTTATTGTTTTCTCCCGTGAAGTTTGATGTTTTGTAAATGCTCTGGCCCCTTGGGGGATGACTCTGTATTTTATACTAAATGTTTCTTGTTTCTGTTTTTTTTTTATGCAAGATGGAATTCTGAAATTAAATAGTAGCCTATGTAAGATACAAAGATATTTAACGTAGGCTTGTATGGCCCCCCTTGAACTTGTCGTTGTATGAATAAAGTTATTTGCAATGCACTTGCAGTACGTACCCTAAAATGCTCAAAGGTTTGTTAATGTAGCGGGTACAGTGTCAAAATATGCATTTGATGTGGATGCATCAAGGGCAGAATCAGACACAATCCTCATGAGCTGTTTGTGGTTTTTCTTATGTGTGTAGTATGCTGATGTACATGTGGTCATAACTGGACGGATGTACATGTGGTCATAGATGGACTGATGAATGGGTCTGCGGACTAGTGCATGTGGTCATAGCTGGACTGATGTACATGTGGTCTTAGCTGGACAGATGTACATGTGGTCATAACTGGACTGATGTACATGTGGTCTTAGCAGGACTGATGTACACGTGGTCTTAGCTGGACTGATGTACATGTGGTCTTAGCTGGACTGATGTACATGTGGTCATAGCTGGACTGATGTACATGTGGTCTTAGCTGGACTGATGTACATGTGGTCTTAGCTGGACTGATGTACATGTGGTCATAACTGGACGGATGTACATGTGGTCTTAGCTGGACTGATGTAAATGTGGTCATAACTGGACGGATGTACATGTGGTCTTGGCTGGACTGATGTACATGTGGTCTTAGCAGGACTGATGTACATGTGGTCATAGCTGGACTGATGTACATGTGGTCATAACTGGACTGATGTTCATGTGCATGTGATCTTAGCTCGACTGATGTACATGTGGTCATAACTGGACTGATGTTCATGTGCATGTGATCTTAGCTGGACTGATGTACATGTGGTCATAACTGGACTGATGTACATGTGGTCATAGCTGGACTGATGTACATGTGGTCATAGCTGGACTGATGTACATGTGGTCATAACTGGACTGATGTACATGTGGTCTTAGCTGGACTGATGTACATGTGGTCTTAGCTGGACTGATGTACATGTGGTCATAGCTGGACTGATGTACATGTGGTCATAGCTGGACTGATGTACATGTGGTCTTAGCTGGACTGATGTACATGTGGTCATAGCTGGACTGATGTACATGTGGTCATGCTGGGCTGATGTACATGGTCTACTGGACTGATGTACACGTGGTCTTAGCTGGACTGATGTACATGTGGTCATAGCTGGACTGATGTACATGTGGTCTTAGCTGGACTGATGTACATGTGGTCATAACTGGACTGATGTACATGTGGTCATAGCTGGACTGATGTACACGTGGTCTTAGCTGGAGTGGGCTTGGCTGCTAATTGGTGGGATGGAAGCCCTCTTGGAAAATTGCGGACCAGAAGGGGGGCGCTCTTCCCTCTGGTCCAAATAGCAATTCAGCAGGGGCTCTGCGCTGTAGACGGTGCTGTCCTTTTCGCTGAGGGGTCAAACCCAGGTGCTGACTCACCATCGCCATTAACGTTGCCATGGCGAGGGGCGGTAACTCTGTGGTTGAGTTGGCTTGATCACCGCCTCCATCTTGAGCTTCCCACTGACACGTCAGCTTGAGTGACCTGGAGACACCGGGTTATTAGGAAAGCACATCCCCCTGGACGTTAGGGGCACTTATCTCTCATCGGTCTGGTCCGTCTCAGAGTATTGAGGCTTGAAATTCCTATGCATGTTTTGCAAGATCTTACTGGCTTGAAGTGTATGGCCCAGTATTTTAATGGTAAAAAAAACAACATAGAATACTATGACACTCCCTCGTTTGATGTTAAGCTTGTCCACTGAGTGTCTGATTATGAAATGTTGGAAATTGTTTTTTTTTACAATATGTTGTCCATCCCGTTAAGTCATGTATGATCCCGTGTGGAAAATCATGCCAGTCCCGCACCTCAAGGCCGTATGTGTGATATAGGATTTTTAACATGAATGCAGGAAAATCAGCTGTGTTTTTTTGTGGTAATATTTAAAGATGTGTGTTAAACTCAGTTGAGATGACACCTCTAGTCACCACCTGCTATACTTGAGGTGTCAGTTAGCTGAAACTGTTCCAGCTAAGATCAGGAGACAATGGGGATTTTTTAATCGCTAATAGATCCACTAAAAGCCTTAACTTTATGTCTATTTATTCTCAAAGTTATTTGGCAGAGAAACTAGATCCTATTTCAGATTGTTTTACAAGGAATCCTTGTGTCTGTTTTTTTTTTTTTTTTTTTTTAAGGTGTGAATGATGTCCTTCCTTTGACTCCGTACCAAACCAAGTTTTGCTTTTGGCCTGTAGCTTAGTTTAGCACAGTCCAAACTTGCAGTGAGTTCAAAATGGGGTTGCAGTTCATTTGAGGGGAGTGGAATTCATAACTGAGGATGAAGGCTCCGTACTCCAGATTGGAGATGAAGTATGTGTCACCCAATTCCCACAAATTAAGGTCAAAGCGGGTTTACATGCGGATCTTACTGCAGTGGCCACCTAATTTCACAGGACCTTCAGGAAGGACAGAGAGACAGAGTGGAGTAATACTCCTTTCACACATAAAACCTAGGGTTTGACTCAGGATACTGAACATGGGTTGAACCCGTGTTTGCTCCATTCACACCACACTATGGTCTCGGGTAAGTACTGGGTTCGCAAAGGAGCCTGGTCCGCAAGTTACTTCTATCAGAGGTGCGCCGTTTCCCCTTTCTGAGATGGAGGGGGCGTCGAAGCTACTGCTGACCCTGCTCTCCATGGCCAGACCCAGGGTGGGTGCTAGTCAGCCACCATGCTTTTAATCACCGTGGTCACCTAGTGTCCACCTCAACCTGGTGACCTCCTGAATGCTGGTATCCTCTTCGACCTGGTGACCACCCCAATGTTAGTATCCACCTCAACACGAGTCACCACCTCGTGTGACATAGGGGGCGACATAGCTCAGGAGGTAAGAGCGGTTGTCTGGCAGTAGGAGGGTTGCCGGTTCGAACCCCGCCGTGGGCGTGTCAAAGTGTCCCCAAGCAAGACACCTAACCCCTAACTGCTCTGGTGAATGAGAGGCATCAATTGTAAAGCTCTTTGGATAAAAGTGCTATATAAATGCAGTCCATTTACCATTTACCTCAATGCTAGTGACCACCTGACTGTTAGCATCCACGTCAACGCTAGTCATCACCTCTATGGTATTGACTAACTCAACTCTAGTGACCACCTCAATGCTAGTGACCTCGTCAATGCTTGTGTGATGTTTTACTATTGCACTGCTTGTTTGGGAACTGGGCTGGTACCCTAGAGGTTCCACACTTGATTCCCTGGTGAGTCACTGCTGTTGTACCCTTGAGCAAAACCTGAATTACTTAATCAAAATTTAGCTTAGCTGTATGTACAAAAAGTACAAACTGTATGAGTCCCTCTGGGAAAGAGTGTGTGCTAAATTTAAGAAAGAATAACGCAAGTAACCATTTTACTGTACTTAATAAAGCCATTCCACCTCTCCATTATGGTTGAGGCAAGGCTAAGTTAGCTACTGTCACTTGCTGTCTGTGAAGCCAGCTTAACTATCTAGATGCTAAGTGGTAGAGAACCATACTTCATCCAGCTTTAAATGTAGGACCTTATAAAATCTGTTTTATTTTTTCTCAAATTACGTTTTTTCCCCCACTTTTTGTATTTTACAGTTTTATTTTTTCAGGATATGTTATTTACAGATTTGAATGGATTTTACTAATCAGTATTTGTGTGTTTTGTCAGAAGCCTCCAATTCACCATTTAGCCTGTTTCAGGCCATAGGAAAAAGGGTTGGCCCAGAGTAGCCTAGATATAAGACACAGAGAGCAGGAGCTGGGAGGGGTGGGTAGCCATTTGAGGTGTGTGTGTGTGTGTGTGTGTGTGTGTGTGTGTGTGTGTGTGTGTGTGTGTGTGTGTGTGTGTGTGTGTGTGTGTGTGTGTGTGTGTGTGTGTGTGTGTGTGTGTGTGTGTGTGTGTGTGTGTGTGTGTGTGTGTGTGTTGTGTGTGTGTGTGTGTGTGCTACCAGGGGTGGAGCTGGCATTCCTCATACTCATAGGATTCTGTACCTTAAAAGAATTAGTTCATACACCTATGGGTGCTATGTTCTGGGTCAGGCTATACCAGAATAAAGGAAAATCCAGAGTGTCACTGCTGACTTTGTAAATTGGTTTGATTGTTGCTTGATCTAGTGTCTCTACATCAGGGATCTCAAACTCAAACCCTGGAGGGCCGCTGTGTCTGCTGGTTTTTGATGTGTTCCTGCACTTAAGTGCTTAGTGTAAGTCATTGATTGGCTAAGGAGTCTGCACACCTTGTTCCAAGGCCATGATTGGCTGCTGATTGAAAGGAAATCACGAAAACCAGCAGAGACTGCGGCCCTCTGGGACTGGAGTTTGAGACCTGCTGCTCTACATAGCAGCTCACAAACATTCCCACAATAGCCAAAGCTGTCCCTCCCAATCAGGTCCAAAAATATTAATATTTAATGTCACTGTAAAGTTGTGATAAATATTATGCCATGCGTGTGACAGTATAATGTAGGCTTTATGGCATATAGGCTAGTTCAAGTGCTATACTGTTCATTTTGAGCATACTTTTAGTGTACTGATTCTTAGAACTGTTTAGAATCTGTTTATTTTATAAAAAAATGTTCTTGTGTTCCTGCTGGACGAAGCTTTTCAGCATTGCTTGATTAAGGCTTTCCTGTGTCTGCAGGTTTTTCAATGGAACCAGAGAGCTGTACTCCCACCAGCAGAGGGAGCCGGAGAGGGAGGAGCGAGACATGTTCTACTGGCGGAGGAGGGGCCACGACTTCAGCCTCTTGCTGGACTACGCCGACGGCCGAGAGCTGAGGGCTGCGGCGGGGGGGCTGGGCAGGGCGGAGGGGGCGCGGAGAGCGCAGGCGGCGGCCCCGCCCCAGGAGGAGCGCCGGGCGGACAGGCAGCGCTGGGACGAGAGCGCGTGGCTGCGGGTTCGGGACGCGGCGCAGGGGCAGTGGCGGGCGGTGGGGGTGTCGGCGGCGGCGGGAGACAGGAAGTGCCAGAGCCTGGGCACGGAGGAGTGGCGGCCGGCGCTGGGGCTGGGCAGGCACCTGTCTGACGGCGAGGGCAAGCTGTGGGCCCAGGAGCAGGCCTACCGAGCCCCTGCCGAGGGTGCCGTCCACCCCAGGACCAAAGGGAAGTCGCAGTCCCTTCCCAGGGTGCTGTCCCCGGAGAGCTTCCAGCAGGCCCACACACCCGCCTCTCTCCTGGACGGGTACCCGGGCCATCGGCTCAACGGCCCCACCTCCCACGTACCTCACGCCAAACACCGCTACCCCCCTTACCACTACCACTACCACTACCACCACAACAGCAACGTGGCGGGCAGCAGGGATCCCTGGATGGAGAGCAGCAGCGGCGGCAGCAGCAGGATAAGTCAACACATGGCACTTTTACCAAAGCCCAGGTTCAGCAGGCCCCTCAAGCCTCCCTCCTACGAGGCTCACCAGCAGACGAGGGGCAGCACCGAGATGCTTGCTGGAGATCAGGTACCCAAGTCGAAAGACGGGGAGGCGGCAAGTTCCTCCGAGGGAGGGGGGCCAATGGGGAGGGACTCCTTTGCACACGATGCCGCCGCAGGGTCCGGGGCGGAGCCTCCGGGGTACATACCTCCTCCGTCCTACAAAAGACCCTTCCTCTACAGGGGAGGACAGAGGGGCAACTGCGAAGCACTGAGTCTCCAGTTCCAGGGCGAAGAGGTCAAGGAGCAGGTGCCAGGGAGCACGGAATTAGGGAGGTGGTATTCCAGGCATGTGGGAAGCTCCTGGCTAGAACATCAGAGGGACAGGAGCGCCCCCTGCAGGGAACCAACATTCCCCGGTCGCCCGGAAGAGGAGGCCGAAGAGGGACCCTTGGGACCCGTTCAGTACCTGCCCTTCGACGACCCGCGCGTGAGGCATATCTCAGGAGGATCCTGCGGAAACTCTCTGGTCGAATTGGACGAAATCAGGAGCGTTGACAAAGAGGTCCCCAGCGCTAATGTTTTAGGACAATCTACACATGACAGTGCCTTTCTCCCTCCGCAGGAGCTAATATTACCCAACACGGACGCTAGCGAAACGTCTCTCAGCGAGCGGGACGGCGGCAACAGGCAGCATAGCGATTTGCACAAGGGGAGCGACGATTCCGCGGTCTCTGACGTCAAAGGCGTCGAGTGCCCCTCAGCTTTCCTGGTCAAGCCAATCTGGCAGAACCGAAACCCGGACCGGGGCGTCCCTCCGGAGACGGTGACCCAAGTGAAAACGATCGAGCCGGGCGGAGCCGAGACGGAGAAGAGCAAGAGCGCCAAGAGGAAACTCACCGAGACGATATTCTGCCTGGTCTCCATCCCCATCCGCACGCCGTCGGTCGCGGACGACGCCGAGCAGGCCGACCGCGAGAAGCCGACGGACCTGGCGCAAGGCTCGGACGAGGACGGATCGGGCCACCTGCAAAACCAAAGTCTCCTAAGCACATCGTCCACGGACCTGGAGCTCCAGGCGCTCACCGGGGGCATGAAGAGCAACAGAGGCCCCAAAAAACACCCCGTCCTGGGGAAGGAGGTCCACCCCCTCCACCCCGGCCATGACCTCAGCTCTGGGTCCTGGCCCGGCGATCAGTACAGGGATCAGGAGACCCAGACCTGCTCCCCTGAGGTCCCCCGGGCTCCCCCGCAGGGCCTCGCAGACCAGCAAGCACAAGACCAGCCTCGCTCGGCCTCAGACACCACCACCGACAGCGGGGTGGGCACCGACTGCAGCAACCGCTACGGGTACCCGATGAAAGGTCAGAAGAACCTGAACCAGTCCAGCAACAGCGCCTTCTCCAGGACCTCCAACTTCGCCTCCGGCCCGCTTCAGAAGAGCACAGCTCAGTCGCCGCCGCCGCCGCCGCCCCCACAACCACAACCCTCAGGAAACCGGGAGGAGCCGGACTGCCTTCCGGTCCAGAAAGGCCAGAACCAGAGCCGGGGCAAGCCGCCGTCTGCCGGTTCCGGTCCGGAAGCCTTTGGCCAGTTCCTGCTGAAACCTATCAGCCGCCGCCCGTGGGATGCCATCGAGGAGCTGGAGTCCTTCAACAAGGAGCTGCAGCAGCAGATCATCAAAGGGTCCAGTGTGGACCAGTGCATCGAGGACCTGGACGAGGCCTACAGGGACATCCTGGAGCTGGAAACAGTCAGCAATAACATCATCGAAACGGTGCAGATCCCTGAACGCCAAAAGGCCGACCCCGACCAAGCCCCCCCGGGCGAGCCCCTGGGCAGGACGGAGAAGGCCAGGCGCGCACTGGAAAGCTGGACGGCCACGGCGGACCCCACCTACAGGGAGGTGAAGAGCGCTTTCTCCAGGCCGGCTGGGAAGTCCGTCAGCTTCAGCTTCAGCAAGCCGCCAAAAAGAGAAGAGGCGCCGCCCCCCCCGGAGTTCGGCTTCAGAGAGTACGCCTCCGTCTCCTCTCAGATCACGGAGAAGCCGGCAGGAGGATGCCGCTGTGGCAATGCCGCGAACGCGGACGCGTTCGCCCCGAAGGAGTCCTGGAACGAGGACGAGGCGGACCGGCCCGAGCGCACCCCTGTGGAGGCGCCGTGGGCCGCCCGGCAGCCGATGCAGGACGCTTCCACGCTGACCAGCCCCCCCGACTACGAGGACGTGTGCCACGCCTTGCAGCTGACCCGCGAGCCGACGGTGGGCGTCAGCCGGGGCGTTACCGCCAAGCTCGGGAGCGCCGGCGCCTCGGCTCTTCCCCAGACCCCCTCGTTCAAGGTGGTCACGTTCGCCGCGCTCGGCACCCAGCAGGACGGCCCTCCCTCTCTGGCCGAGGCCCTGAGGGACGCGAAGAAGGAGAGGAACTCGCTGCCCAGGTTCAGGGGCGAGAGAAGCCTGAACGTGCTCTTGGTCAGAAACCAGAGGGACAGGTTCCGAGGTCGAGGGGCGTCCCGGTGCATCGTGGGAAAGGACGGAGACGCCGCGGCGGCGGCGGCCTCCTCCTCCCCCTCCTCCTCCTCCTCCTCCTCCTCCTCTGAGGATGATTACCACAACAATGACCCCGACAAGCGTTTTGATTCCAGGAAGCAGCAGACGGTCGCAGAGAAGCAGCGGGAGGTCCTCTCGACGGACGAGAAGTCCGACGGCGGCGCGCCCGCAGAGGACCTGAGCAACCTCTGCGAGGTGAAGTGCGCCAAGGGCATCCCCGAGAATGAGTCCATAGAGGAGAGGGCAGCCAGGATCTTAGGAATCAACGTGCCAGCGGAGTCTCTAGGCAAGGTGGAGCAGAAGGGAGGAGGAGAGCAACTGCTGGAGTTCGAGATGGGAGGCACGGTGGAGCGCAGGCATATCTCGCTGATCGGGATGACGAAATTCGGCAGCACCGAAAGGATGCCGCACGTGTTGTGGCGGCGTCGCCACAAGGAAGCGGACATCGACGTCAACGTGGCGCTGGACCCGCAGGACAAAGAGACGGGCGGGGCGACGGGACGGGGAGGGAGCGGCTCGGAGAACCACCCGGGGCCGGCCTCGGGGTTCCCGGAGTTCCCCGGCGAGAGGCTGAGGCTGTCGGTGGCCCTGGACAGGAGGGGGGGGCGTGGCCGCGGGCGGGGCCCCTCCCGCGCCATCGAGGCCCTGCAGGACAGGCTGGCCGCGCCCTCGTGCCGGGCGGCGGCGGAGAGGCTCGCCCGGATGCGGGAGGTGGACTCGGTGTCTCGGATGAGGCGCCTCAGCGCCCGGAGCTCGGATTCGGGGGACGAGCCCGAGGACGGCGGGGCGGCGGCGGCGGCGGCGGCGGCCTACGGCGCCCCCCGCTCGGCGGACCGCCCCCTCTCTCTCCCCCTGCCCCTCCCCCTCCCCTTCCCCCGCCCCCTCTCTCTCTGCCTCTCTGCAAAGCAGGAGTCTCACCACCACGCCGCCACCGTCGCCAGGAGGGAGATCACCCGGCCCCTGGGGCTCTGTGCCCCCCCCAGCAGGACTCTGCCGCAGGACGAGGGCACGGTGCCACCCCCAGGTGAGCAGCGCTCGGGTTGTCTGCGCCCCCCCAGGAGGGCGTGAGGGCGGTTCTACTTCCATAGAACCAATAGAACCACAGCAGAACACAGACAAAAATAGAGAGTAACAGAATTAACCTCGGGTTTTACGATCAATGGGTTAATGGGGTTATTCGGATTTCAGTCAACATTTTTTGGCTTTATTATTATTATTATTATTATTATTATTATTATTACTGTGGTGTATAAAAATAAGTACTAAAATACTAAGTAAAAAAAGATGTGCCTTTACAAACAGTAATGCATGGAAAGTTGGTGTTCATTAGTGTAACTTTCATGTTTACTGTAAATGTAGTACACAGAAAAGAACAAGAACATTCATACTTTTGCTGAAATAATATTTTTTAAATGATAATTTTGTGCGATATTTGCTGTTTTCACTCTTCTTATTTAAGCTCAGGACAGGTGAAGGCATCTGACATCAAACTACTGAGTGAACATCCAGAAATCAGCTGGTTGGTCAGTGAAAGCGTCTGTAATTTTTTTAATTAAAAGTACAGTACACTGCAGAATAGACTTACTGTGACCGACCCCACCCCCCCCCCGTAACAAAATTAGCTAAATCTGCCCCCCTCCAGTTACCATTTTGGAACCAAGAACACTGCAACAAAAGAGCATTGCAGCCAATGCGTATGCATTCTTCTAGTCTACTTTCCCACAAGTCTTATAATCTGTTCCAAACTACAGGCCAAATGGTCTGTTGGAGCTATCCTATAAGTTAACATTTATTGGCCTAATTTAAAAGAATATATATATATATATATTCTGGCCCAGCAGGTAGATGTTTATGGTCTAGCCATGTTTAGCCTTCCACCCCACCTGGCTTTAGTTTGGGGAATTACAGGTGTGGGAGTGGGAGGGGCCAATTTCCACACAGGCGTGTCGGGCGAGGCCTGGCGCAGTGAAGTGAGTGGCAGAGCTGGGATGGCAGACATTTCCTGAAACACATCTTGTTGAATTCTTTTTGCTTTTGGATTATTGGAAACTTTCATTGATGCTTTTTTTGCTCTGGACTTTTAACTTTCAGACTGTAAAACAAATATCTTTCATGGTCTGTACAACATCAGCTTAATCTCGATTGACTGGCTGTCGGTGGTTGTGTTTCAAAAAAGCTTCACCAGGGAAGTGTTTTATGAAATAGGATTACTGAGTTAGCTGGATAACTGCACTAAGTAAAACCCAGAACAACTCTCTTTACTTTAGTCCATGTTCCAGGTTTGGTAGGGTTCCAGGTTTTACTCACTGCAGTTATCAAGCTAACCCAGTAATCCTGCTCTGTGATACAGGGTTTTACTCAGTGCGGCTATCCAGCTAACTCAGTAATCCTTCTCTGTGATACAGGGTTTTACTCAGTGCAGTTATCCAGCTAACTCAGTAATCCTGGTCTGTGATACAGGGTTTTACTCAGTGCAGTTATCCAGCTAACTCAGTAATCCTGCTCTGTGATACAGGGTTTTACTCAGCACAGTTATCCGGCTAACTCAGTAATCCTGCTCTGTGATACAGGGTTTTACTCAGTGCGGCTATCCAGCTAACTCAGTAATCCTGCTCTGTGATACAGGGTTTTACTCAGTGCGGCTATCCAGCTAACTCAGTAATCCTGCTCTGTGATACAGGGTTTTACTCAGTGCGGCTATCCAGCTAACTCAGTAATCCTGCTCTGTGATACAGGGTTTTACTCAGTGCAGTTATCCAGCTAACTCAGTAATCCTGCTCTGTGATACAGGCTTTTACTGAGTGCAGATATCCAGCTAACTCAGTAATCCTGCTCTGTGATACAGGGTTTTACTCAGTGCAGTTATCCAGCTAACTCAGTAATCCTGCTCTGTGATACAGGGTTTTACTCAGTGTGGCTATCCAGCTAACCCAGTAATCCTGCTTTGTGAGACAGGGCCCTGGTCTTTCCCACAAGCTACAGCAAAGCAAAGCAGAAAAATGGTCCTGCAGTATATTCTGTGCTGAATGGAGAGTATATGAATGTATGTAATATGTATATAAAAAAAGTGTATGTATCTGTGACTGCTAGACTGTTGCTGTTTACCCTGAAACATCGTTGGGAACAGCTAACAGCTGCTGCAACAGAAACCAAGCTAATTCTGGCTGACTGTTAGCCAGCAGCTAGCAGCTAATGCAGCAGAACCCCAGGTAACTCTGGCTGACTGTTAGCCAGCAGCTAACAGCTAATACAGCAGAACCCCAGGTAACTCCGGCTGACTGTTAGCCAGAAGCTAACAGCTAATACAGCAGAACCCCAGATAATTCTGGCTGACTGTTAGCCAGCAGCTAACAGCTAATACAGCAGAACCCCAGGTAACTCCGGCTGACTGTTAGCCAGAAGCTAACAGCTAATGCAGCAGAATCCCAGATAATTCTGTCTGACTGTTAGCCAGCAGCTAACAGCTAATTCAGGAGAATCACGGGTAACTCCGGCTGACTGTTAGCCAGCAGCTAACAGCTAATACAGCAGAACCCCAGGTAACTCCGGCTGACTGTTAGCCAGCAGCTAACTGCTAATTCAGGAGAATCACGGGTAACTCTGACTTTTAGCCAAACAACCCAGCAGGTCCTCGGTCAGCCACAGCTGGCGAATCACGTGTCAAACCTGGGATCATGTTCACGAAGCACTTCAGAGTAGCACTGCTGATTTGGGATTTTTTTTTTTACATTTCTGCTGATAATAATGGATAACGTTAGACTGTGCCAGGGAAAACTGATCCCAGAGTACCCCTCCTACAGTAGGTGGATTCAAAAGCTGACCAGAAGTGCTCTTTTGCACGGACACTTCCTCTTTTTGGTACCAAAAAGTGTCTGTCCAAGCGGGATTTCTAAATTCCTGAAATGCCCAGATCCCTTTGCTGCTGCTGTTCATGGATTCTCGGGTAGGCCTTAAAAGGCCCGAACAAATGTGGAATTCTGGGAGCTTTCGTCTGTGATTACACATGGCCACCACAAGAGGGAGTCCATGCCCATTGAAATGAAAATGCTTAGAATTGTTTTTTATTTTTATTTATTTATTTATTTATTTTTTGGGCTATTTACTTTCGGAAGTGAATGTATTTCTATTTTTAAAATATTATATGAAAATATATTAAAGAAGAATTCTGCTTCAAAATTTGATATTTACATTCTTTTTTATTTTTTAAGCGTAATTCCAGAATTCTTTCCTCAGGTTTTTCTCTTGTGCGTGTCTCTCTCGCTCGGCTCACGGTCCTTTTCCTTTTCCTTTTTGTGGGCTGTTTTGCAGATCACTACGACCCCAGCCGAGTGGAGAGGGTGTAGACCCCCAGATTGTAACCTTTGCCTAAGACTCGGCTCCAACACTGTGACCCTGGTCTCCCGCTGCGAACCTTCATCTCATCCAACCGCCCCCCCCTCGGCCCCCCCGCCCAGCCCCACCACAGCAATGGCCTTTCTCTTGGACACAAGCATTGTTTACACGGTCATCTGGTGTTGCGCAGAAAGAGCTGTCCTACTGCCAAAGGGAAGTGCCCCCAACCGCCCCCCCCCCCCTTCCAGGGGTCAGCAGACCTCCATCCTAACCACCCCGCCCCCCCCAAAGCCCCCACGTCCTCAGCCCCACAGCCCCCTGCCCCTTTATTTTGGGGGTGGGGGGCGCGGATCTAACGCATATCAGCATGTCTTCTCCATTCTCCCCCGAGCTGCTTTCTCATTGGTCGATGTTATGCAATTACGTCATATGCATTTATCCTTTTCTCCGCCCCCACGGAGTGGAAAGGACGGACTTGGCTAGCGCCGCGGCTAAGCTAACGGACGAGCCGGCGGGGGAAAAAATATTGAATGTAACGCGCAACGCTCCGCCATTTTGTCCCACAAACCAACAAGGCGAGACACAAGAGAAGGAAACAAAAACAAGATCACACAATTACCGCATCGCTCCATTGCCGTCGAGCGTCAACGACACCTTAATGTACATAGCGCATAGCGGACGGGTGTGAAAGACGTTTTTTGCCTGAACATTTTGGCTCAAAAAAAACTGTTTAATTAACTTTTTTTTTTTTTTTTTTTTTAACTTTTCATGTCTTAAGAGTTTGTTGAACATCGCGTGACAGGGAATGATCCTGTTTAGTACGGCCAATCGATCAAAAGTGTGGTTTTGGTGAAGCTATCGATTCTTCCATTTGTGGAGAATGACATTTTTTTTCCCGGTCTGACATTGTCCACCGTCAGACTGGAACTTGTTTAGCATTGTGGTTCCTTTACCATAAAAGCTTGTGTATGCAGTAGGCAAAGAACCTTCCTAGGCAATGTACTGAGGCAATAAAGGGGTGGTACTGATAATGCACAGGTTATAGTAAGGGGTTAGTTTTAGTAAGGTAAGGGTATTAGGGTTAGTGAGGTAGGAAGGGTACTAAGATCAGGCTTAGTCAGGTAGTTAGGGTATTAAGGTTAGGGATAGTGGGTTAGTTAGGGTATTAGGATCAGGGTTAGTCAGGTAGTTAGGGTATTAGGATTAGGGTTAGTGAGGTAGTAGGGGTATTAGGGTGAGTTAGGGTATTAGGGTTAGTAAGGTAGTAAGGGTGTTAGGGTAGGGTTAGTAAGGTAGTAAGGGTATTAGGGTAGGGTTAGTGAGGTAGTAGGGGTATTAGGGTTAGTTAGTAAGGGTATTAGGGTAGGGTTAGTGAGGTAGTAAGGGTATTAGGATTAGGGTTAGTGAGGTAGTAGGGGTATTAGGGTTAGTTAGTAAGGGTATTAGGGTAGGATTAGTAAGGTAAGGGTATTAGACAGCAATATTGCAGTGCAGTGTCCAGTTTCTTCCTGGAGCTGGAACAAAACTGCAAGAGTGTATCTCAGAGGGCACCTAGTGTTGTTTGTGGTTCACTTTATAAAGGATATATATATATATATATATATATATATATATATATATATATTATAAACCTTCTATCTCCATTTGGCCGTTGTTTTTATTTTGTTCTCATTTCTCTATGTACTGTCTGAGCACATAACTGACCAACTAATAAAGTTGGTTCAAAGCCCCAAATGATAAATCTATGATGCTCATTAGTAGGGCCACCAGTTTGTCCCCTTTTGTTTTCTTGCATTGCACTTCAGTCCTCCACCAGCTAGAGGTCGCAATAGCCTCTTTGTCAGGTGACCTGAGCTAACTGTGTAATCAACTGCTTTAAATGATGAATTGCTGTGCTACTCAAGTTCTAAGTAACAACGAAAGCCGCTAGACCCTGTAGCTCCTTTTGACATTTCTGGGCGACATCATCATGCTCACGCCCACAGAGATCGAAGGGCCATCCCACAGAATCTGCCATCCAAACTTTATAAAGCAGAGATGGTGGAGAATAATTTCCCAAATTATGCAAGATTATTGTCTCGCACAGCATCCCACCCGAAAGCTAGATTACCTACAACGGATTATAATATATCAGTTCATTTTTGTGACTCTAAACATAAATAAGCATGCCAGCTGCCAGTATTTCAGTATGTGAATATGCATGACCGAATTTACTCAACCAACCATTTACAAAGAACGCATTTATTACCAACAAATTTGATTTTAGATGTTCCCAATGTTCCATGTGAACACTGAACATTGGGGAACAATACAACAACTCAGATCCATTTCAATAACTTACGGAAATGTTTCTGAATTAGCCTACATGAGATGCAGTGAACTGGCAATAGAGTGTCGGCAGTGGGTGGCAGTGTAGTATAATGGCTAAGGAACTGCTCTTATAACTGCTTGGGTTCGATTCCTGGGTAGGACACTGCCGTTGTACCCTTGAGCAAGGGTACTTAACCTGCATTGCTTCAGTATATATCCAGCTGTATAAATGGATACAATGTAAAAAAAATAAATAAATAATTAAAATTTAAAATTTAAATGCTATGTAAAACTTGTGCAAGTCGCTCTGGATAAAAGCGTCTGCTAAATGCCTGTAATGTAATGTAGGGCATCGCAGAATAGCTATATATTAGGCCTGTATGTAGTGAATTAGTCGCTCCCTGTATGTTAAGACATCAGGCACATTGGAATTTTGGAATTACAGTTAATTGTTATGTTTGTATATTATGAGATGTTTACTTTAATGTTGCAGATTATATGATATATATAATATATTAATTAGCGTCTTGACGCAAACCACAATGTCAGGTTCATGCTTGTACAGGCTGCTGTGCATACAGATATTTGTTTTCGAAACTTACAACAAGCTATTTTGCAGCTTTAAATGCGCGGATCACATGGAGGTCTGTGATTGGCTACGGGGCTGTTTGTGGGCTCGGTCGAAAAGATATGCTTATGGCAGGGCAATTTCATCAATGGGCGACGTCGACTTTGATAACGGAGAAGCAGATGAGCCGCCCCGATTTTCCTCACTCCTCCTTAGTCTCTCCTTTCCTCCTCTCCTCCCCTCCTTTCCTCCACATACTTCTGGCTAGGAGACGAGTGGTAGCAGGGGAGTGGAGGAAAGGAGGTGAAGAGAGGAGTGGTAGTGGGGGAGTGGAGGAAAGGAGTGGAAGTGGGGGAGTGGAGGAGAGGAGTGGAAGTGGGGGAGTGGAGGAGAGGAGTGGAAGTGGGGGAATGGAGGAAAGGAGGAGAGGAGTGGAAGTGGGGGAGTTGAGGAAAGGAGTGGAAGTGGGGGAGTGGAGGAAAGGAGGAGAGGAGTGGAAGTGGGGATGGAGAAAGGAGGAGAGGAGTGGAGAGTGGGGGAGGAGATGGATGGAAGAGGAAAGGAGAGGAGTGGAAGTGGGAGGAGTTGGAGGGAAGGAGTGGATAGTGGGAGTGGAAGTGAGTAGAAGAGGAGGAGTGAAGAGTAATGGATCGCACCCACTGGTCATGCCTTTCTTAGACTTACATCCACGTTCGCTTTCCGTCCCGACTCTCCCCATATTAGATCAACGAATTGTTTTTTATGAACCTCTCAATTAGAAACTCAATTAGTGCAATTAGTCACTTGAGTGTGCCATTGGAGTGCCTATGGGGACCCCTGGAGGACAACCACTGAAATGCAAGTTTAAATCCCTGCAGGTCACAAGGTGGAGACAAACTGGTGGCCCTACTCATTGGTATGTGGAAAATAGATTTTATATTTATTTATTTTCCTTAGAATTCCATTGTACGCAGATGCAAGGTTTATGCACAGCCCCGTGTGTTTATTAAATGCTCAGATCGATTTCAGGTTTTCTGGTTTTCGAAAACAAAATCGATTGGGCATTTGGAAGTAAGCTCCCAGGAAAGTGTTTAGTTTTTTTGGCCTACCGAGCGCACGGCACAGAGTGCTGGGACAGGCCCGTCGTAGTGGCTATGGCTGTGCTTGGTGCGGCCAACCAAACACTTTCCCTGTGTTTATGTTTGCTCCTGAAACCGCACTGGGTGTCTTCAGAAGGAGTGGATTCCGTCGGGAGGGTACAGTGAGAAGTCGGTGTGTTTCGAGTGTGAGGGTTTGGATGCAGATATCATTGGACAGGTGCTTGTTTTTTTTTGTTACAGACTTTTAGCATCCACCACCGCGTCTGTTGAAAAAAAAAAAAAAAAAACTACATTTCATGGAGTATTTATTTTTGTTATTTCATTAAAAGTGTTAATCAAACCTGCATAAATGTATAAAATAAAGTATATTTTATCTATTTTAAGAGATATTTTGTATTTAACCATAATATTTTATTTGCTCGCTTAAAACCAAGCTTGAAAGTATCACATGCTTGTATATTCCCAC